>NW_028284173.1:0-22500 GCF_059516105.1 Syngnathus floridae | reverse complement strand
GGCTCGTCGGAGAGCGTGTCCGCCTCTGGGTGGTTCCTTGCCGGGCGTGGGTCGGCGTCCGCTGTCGGTGGGTGACGGGACCATAATCGGCCCGCGGACCAGCCGGCGGGGCTCTCTTGAAAGCTTACCCGCCTTCGCTGGTTCCCTGGTCGGCCACGAGTGGCGAGAATTCGGCCTCTTCGCCCGGAGCGCGGCTCAACTTTTGCGAAAATGCACTAAGTGCCAAAGCCCATTCATTTACAACGGCGTGTCCGCCAGAGGGCGCATTTCCCGCCGCGGACCGGCCGGCGGGGCTCGTCGGAGAGCGTGTCCGCCTCTCGGTGGTTCCTGCCGGGCGTGGGTCGCCGTCCGCTGTCGGTACTTTACGGGACCACGTTCGGCCCGCGGACCAGCCGGCGGGGCTCTCTTGAAAGCTTACCCGCCTTCGCTGGTTCCCCGGTCGGCCGCGAGTAGCGAGAATTCGGCCTCTTCGCCCGGAGCGCGGCTCAACTTTTGCGAAAATGCACTAAGTGCCAAAGCCCATTCATTTACAACGGCGTGTCCGCCAGAGGGCGCATTTCCCGCCGCGGAACGGCCGGCGGGGCTCGTCGGAGAGCGTGTCCGCCTCTCGGTGGTTCTTACCGGGCGTGGGTCGGCGTCCGCTGTCGGTACTTTACGGGACCACGTTCGGCCCGCGGACCAGCCGGCGGGGCTCCCTAGAAAGCTTACCCGCCTTCGCTGGTTCCCCGGTCGGCCGCGAGTGGCGAGAATTCGGCCTCTTCACCCGGAGCCCGGAGCGACTTTTGCCATTTTTTTTCTAAGTGCCAAGGGCTCTCGCGCCGCGATGCGTCCGCCTCTGCTGGTTCCCCGGTCGGCCGCGAGTGGCGATAATTCGGCCTCTCCACCCGGAGCCCGGAGCGACTTTTGCCAAATTTTTTCTAAGTGCCAAGGGCTCTCGCACCGCGATGCGTCCGCCTCTGCTGGTTCCCCGGTCGGCCGCGAGTGTCGAGAATTCGGCCTCTTCACCCGGAGCCCGGGCCGACTCCCGCCGATATGATCACATCATGATCCTATAGCAAGTGTCGTACAACCATAACATGATGTACAAAATAAATATATAAATATTAACATCACCTATAAACATTAAATATATAAATATTAACATCACCTATAAACATTAAATATATAAATATTAACATCACCTATAAACATTATGAATACAATGTTTATAACCGAATGCTCACTTTATATTATTTGGCTGTAAATGCGAGCATAAGTTGTATATATCATGTATTTATCCACGAACCGTTAAACAGATGTCAAGTCAGGCTACCTTAAGAGAGTCATAGTTACTCCCGCCGTTTACCCGCCTGTGTGCGAGAGGCGGTGTAATTTCTCTCCGTGTCCGCTGGAGGGAGGTATTTCCCCGTTACGACCTCCGGGAAGATCACCGGGACGCGGAGAACGCTTAGCCGGGGCGCTTGGAGCCTCGTTCGGCTTAGAAAGTGAGGTGGAAAGCACTCGGGGAACCGGCTGGAGGTGCTGTGGAAGTCCAGCGGGCCGCGTAAAACGCTTAGCCGGGGCTCTGGAAGCCGCGTTCGGCTTAGAAAGTGAGGAGGAATGCATCATGAGAACCGGCTGGAGGTGCTGTGGAAGCTCGGCGGGCCGCGTAAAACGCTTAGCCGGGGCTCTGGAAGCCTCGTTCGGCTTAGAAAGTGAGGAGGAATGCATCATGAGAACCGGCTGGAGGTGCTGTGGAAGCTCGGCGGGCCGCGTAAAACGCTTAGCCGGGGCTCTGGAAGCCTCCTCGGGCTTCAAGAGTTAGGAGGAAAGCCCCATGAGAACCGGCTGGAGGTGCTCTGGAAGCTCATCGGCCAGCGGAAAACGCTTAGCCGGGGCTCTGGAAGCCTCCTCGGGCGTCGAGAGTTAGGAGAAAAAGCACCCCCGAGAACCGGCCGGGTCCTCCACGAACCGTGAAAAAGATGTCGAGTGCCGCTACCTTAAGAGAGTCATAGTTACTCCCGCCGTTTGGCCGAAGGTGTATTTACTCGCCGTGTCCGCTGGAGGGAGGTATTTCCCCGCTCCAACGTCACCGGCGGCTTCCGAACGTCTCTCCGAGCGCTCGGAAGTCCGCGCGGGGGGGAGAAGCGGGCCGTGCGAGGTACCGTGTGGAGCTGGACCGTCACCTGGTCCGCTCGTCGTGCGCGCCGGCCGCTGGAAGTCGAATAAAGCTCCGCGATCTCATCCGCGGTGCTTGTAAACAGCCGATCCGCTGGGCTGGAGCTATTTTGGGCCACTTGGCGCGCGCGCACGGCCTCCCGGATGGTGCCGCGTGGAGTGCGCGAGCGCACCGGCCGCTGGAAGTCGAATGAAGCTCCGCGATCTCATCCGCGGAGCTTGTAAAGTGCAGATCCGCTGGGCTGGAGCTATTTTGGGCCACTTGGCGCGCGCGCACGGCCTCCCGGAGGTGCCGGGTGGATGTGCGCGAGCGCACCGGCCGCTGGAAGTCGCATAAAGCTCCGCGATCTCATCCGCGGAGCTTGTAAACAGCCGATCCGGTCGTCTTGGAGCTATTTTCGGCCACTTGGCGCGCGCGCACGGCCTCCCGGAGGTGCCGGGTGGAGTGCGTGAGCGCACGGGCCGCTGGAAGTCGAATAATGCTCCGCGATCTCATCCGCGGTGCTTGTAAAGAGCCGATCCGCTGGGCTGGAGCTATTTTGGGCCACTTGGCGCGCGCGCACGGCCTCCCGGAGGTGCCGGGTGGAGTGCGCGAGCGCACCGGCCGCTGGAAGTCGGATAAAGCTCCGCGATCTCATCCGCGGTGCTTGCAAACAGCCGATCCGCTGGGCTTGGAGCTATTTTCGGCCACTTGGCCCGCGCGCACGGCCTCCCGGCTGTCCCGGTGGTCCCGGTAGCCTCCGCGGACGGTTAAAAAAATCTCAAGTGAGCCTACCATAAGAGAGTGACAGTTACTCCCGCCGTTTGGCCGCTCAAAGTGCCATCAGACGCGCAGCAACGCGAGTGTGCGCTAAGTGCGAGAGGTGGCGTATTTACCCGCCGTGTCCGCTAGAGGGAGGTATTTCCCCGTTACAAGCTCCGGGAAGATCAGCGGGACGCGGAGAACGCTTAGCCGGGGCTCTGGAAGCCTCGTTCGGCTTAGAAAGTGAGGAGTAAAGCACTCGGGGAACCGGCTGGAGGTGCGGTGGAAGCTCAGCGGGCCGCGTAAAACGCTTAGCCGGGGCTCTGGAAGCCTCGTTCGGCTTAAAGAGTGAGGAGTGAAGCACCCGGAGAACCGCCTGGAAGTGCTGTGGAGGCTCGGCGGGCCGCGTAAAACGCTTAGCCGGGGCTCTGGAAGCCTAGTTCGGCTTAAACAGTGAGAAGGAAAGCACCCGGGGAACCGGCTGGAGGTGCTCTGGAAGTCCAGCGGGCCGCGTAAAACGCTTCGCCGAGGCTCTGGAAGCCTCGTTCGGCTTAAATAGTGAGGAGGAAAGCACCCGGGGAACCGGCTGGAGGTGCTGTGGAAGCTCAGCGGGCCGCGTAAAACGCTTAGCCGAGGCTCTGGAAGCCTCGTTCGGCTTAGAAAGTGAGGAGGAATGCATCATGAGAACCGGCTGGAGGTGCTGTGGAAGCTCGGCGGGCCGCGTAAAACGCTTAGCCGGGGCTCTGGAAGCCTCGTTCGGCTTAAACAGTGAGGATGGGAGCACCCGGAGAACCGGCTGGAGGTGCTGTGGAAGTTCAGCGGGCCGCGTAAAACGCTTAGCCGGGGCTCTGGAAGCCTCCTCGGGGGTCAAGAGTTAGGAGAAAAAGCACCCCCGAGAACCGGCCGGGTCGTCCACGAACCGTGAAAAAGATGTCGAGTGCCGCTACCTTAAGAGAGTCATAGTTACTCCCGCCGTTTGGCCGAAGGTGTATTTACTCGCCGTGTCCGCTGGAGGGAGGTATTTCCCCGCTCCAACGTCACCGGCGGCTTCCGAACGTCTCCCCGAGCGCTCGGAAGTCCGCGCGGGGGGGAGAAGCGGGCCGTGCGAGGTACCGGGTGGAGCTGGACCGTCACCGGGTCCGCTCGTCGTGCGCGCCGGCCGCTGGAAGTCGAAAAAAGCTCCGCGATCTCATCCGCGGAGTGCAGATCCGCTGGGCTGGAGCTATTTTGGGCCACTTGGCGCGCGCGCACGGCCTCCCGGAGGTGCCGGGTGGAGTGCGCGAGCGCACCGGCCGCTGGAAGTCGGATGAAGCTCCGCGATCTCATCCGCGGTGCTCACAAACAGCCGATCCGGTCGGCTAGGAGCTATTTTCGGCAACTTGCGCATGCGCACGGCCTCCCGGAGGTGCCGGGCGGCGTGCGTGAGCGCACGGGCCGCTGGAAGTCGAATAATGCTCCGCGATCTCATCCGCGGTGCCTACAACTAGCCGATCCGGTCGGCCTGGAGCTATTTTCGGCCACTTGGCCCGCGCGCACGGCCTCCCGGCTGTCCCGGTGGTCCCGGTCGCCTCCGCGGACGGTTAAAAAAATCTCAAGTGAGCCTACCTTAAGAGAGTGACAGTTACTCCCGCCGTTTGGCCGCTCAAAGTGCCATCAGACGCGCAGCAACGGGTGTGTGCGCTAAGTGCGAGAGGTGGCGTATTTACCCGCCGTGTCCGCTAGAGGGAGGTATTTCCCCGTTACAAGCTCCGGGAAGATCAGCGGGACGCGGAGAACGCTTAGCCGGGGTGCTGGAAGCCTCCTCGGGCGTCAATAGTTGGGAAGAAAGCACCCCGAGGACCGGCTGGAGGTGCTGTGGAAGTTCGGCGAGCCGCGCAAAACGCTTAGCCGGGGCTCTGGAAGCCTCGTTCGGCTTAAACAGTGAGGAGGAAAGCAGCCGGGGAACCGGCTGGAGGTGCGGTGGAAGCTCAGCGGGCCGCGTAAAACGCTTAGCCGGGGCTCTGGAAGCCTCGTTCGGCTTAAACAGTGAGGATGGGAGCACCCGGAGAACCGGCTGGAGGTGCTGTGGAAGTTCAGCGGGCCGCGTAAAACGCTTAGCCGGGGCTCTGGAAGCCTCGTTCGGCTTAAACAGTGAGGATGGGAGCACCCGGAGAACCGGCTGGAGGTGCTGTGGAGGCTCGGCGGGCCACGTAAAACGCTTAACCGGGGCTCTGGAAGCCTCGTTCGGCTTAAGAAGCGAGGAGGAATGCACCCGGAGAATGACATTTTGAAAAGATTTGACTATAAATGCGATCATATGTAGTATATATCACATATTTATCCACGAACCGTTCAAGAAAATGTCAAATGAGCCTAACTTAAGAGAGTGACTGTTACTCCCGCCGTTTGGCCGCTCAAAGTGCCACCGGACGCGCAGCAACGGGTGTGTGCGCTAAGTGCGAGAGGTGGCGTATTTACCCGCCGTGTCCGCTGGAGGGAGGTAATTCCCCGTTACGACCTCCGGGGAGATCAACGGGACGTGGAGAACGCTTAGCCGGGGCTCTGGAAGCCTCGGGCGGCTTAGAAAGTGAGGAGGAAAGCAGCCGGGGAACCGGCTGGAGGTGCTCTGGAAGCTCAGCGGGCCGCGCAAAACGCTTAGCCGGGGCTCTGGAAGCCTCGTTCGGCTTAAACAGTGAGGAGGAAAGCAGCCGTGGAACCGGCTGGAAGTGCTGTGGAGGCTCGGCGGGCCGCGTAAAATGCTTAGCCGGGGTGCTGGAAGCCTCGTTCGGCTTAAAGAGTGAGGAGTAAAGCACCATGAGGACCGTCTGGAGGTCTTCTGGAAGCACAGCGGGCCGTGGAGAACGCTTAGCCGGGGTGCTGGAAGCCTGGGCCGGCTTAGAGAGTGAGGAGTAAAGCACCATGAGGACCGGCTGGAGGTCTTCTGGAAGCACAGCGGGCCGTGGAGAACGCTTAGCCGGGGTGCTGGAAGTCGAGTAAGGCTCAGCCATCTCGTCCAAGGTGCTTACAAAGTGCATGTCCGCTCGGCTGGAGGTATTTCCGGCCACCCGGCGCGTGTGCACGGCCTCTGGGTGGCTCCGGGCCGGCTAGAATTCCGGACCGCGATCGCTAACTCGCGGGACCCTAAATGGCCCGCGGACCAGCCGGCGGGACCTCGGTGACCACCCATCCGCCTCGCGGTGGTCCCTGGCCGGGTAGAATTCCGGACCGCGATCGGTACCTCGCGGGACCCTAAATGGCCCGCGGACCAGCCGGCGGGACCTCGGTGAGCACCCATCCGCCTCGCGGTGGTTCCCGGCCGGCTAGAATTCCGGACCGCGATCGCTAACTCGCGGGACCCTAAATGGCCCGCGGACCAGCCGGCGGGACCTCGGTGAAGACCCATCCGCCTCGCGGTGGTCCCCGGCCGGCTAGAATTCCGGGCCGCGATCGGTACCTCGCGGGACCCTAAATGGCCCGCGGACCAGCCGGCGGGACCTCGGTGACCACCCATCCGCCTCGCGGTGGTCCCCGGCCGGCTAGAATTCCGGACCGCGACCGCGAACTCGCGGGACCCTAAATGGCCCGCGGACCAGCCGGCGGGACCTCGGTGACCACCCATCCGCCTCGCGGTGGTCCCCGGCCGGGTAGAATTCCGGACCGCGATCGGTACCTCGCGGGACCCTAAATGGCCCGCGGACCAGCCGGCGGGACCTCGGTGAAGACCTATCCGCCTCGCGGTGGTCCCCGGCCGGCTAGAATTCCGGGCCGCGATCGCTAACTCGCGGGACCCTAAATGGCCCGCGGACCAGCCGGCGGGACCTCGGTGACCACCCATCCGCCTCGCGGTGGTCCCCGGCCGGGTAGAATTCCGGACCGCGATCGGTACCTCGCGGGACCCTAAATGGCCCGCGGACCAGCCGGCGGGACCTCGGTGAAGACCCATCCGCCTCGCGGTGGTCCCTGGCCGGGTAGAATTCCGGACCGCGATCGGTACCTCGCGGGACCCTAAATGGCCCGCGGACCAGCCGGCGGGACCTCGGGGAAGACCCATCCGCCTCGCGGTGGTCCCTGGCCGGGTAGAATTCCGGACCGCGATCGGTACCTCGCGGGACCCTAAATGGCCCGCGGACCAGCCGGCGGGACCTCGGTGAAGACCCATCCGCCTCGCGGTGGTCCCTGGCCGGGTAGAATTCCGGACCGCGATCGGTACCTCGCGGGACCCTAAATGGCCCGCGGACCAGCCGGCGGGACCTCGGTGAAGACCCATCCGCCTCGCGGTGGTCCCCGGCCGGGTAGAATTCCGGACCGCGATCGGTACCTCGCGGGACCCTAAATGGCCCGCGGACCAGCCGGCGGGACCTCGGTGAAGACCCATCCGCCTCGCGGTGGTCCCCGGCCGGGTAGAATTCCGGACCGCGATCGGTACCTCGCGGGACCCTAAATGGCCCGCGGACCAGCCGGCGGGACCTCGGTGAAGACCCATCCGCCTCGCGGTGGTCCCCGGCCGCGTAGAATTCCGGGCCGCGATCGGTAACTCGCGGGACCCTAAATGGCCCGCGGACCAGCCGGCGGGACGTCGGTGACCACCCATCCGCCTCGCGGTGGTCCCCGGCCGGGTAGAATTCCGGACCGCGATCGGTACCTCGCGGGACCCTAAATGGCCCGCGGACCACCCGGCGGGAGCTCGGTGAAGACCCATCCGCCTCGCGGTGGTCCCCGGCCGGGTAGAATTCCGGGCCGCGATCGGTAACTCGCGGGACCCTAAATGGCCCGCGGACCAGCCGGCGGGACCTCGGTGACCACCCATCCGCCTCGCGGTGGTCCCCGGCCGGGTAGAATTCCGGACCGCGATCGGTAACTCGCGGGACCGCAATTGGCCCGCGGACCAGCCGGCGGGACGTCGGTGACCACCCATCCGCCTCGCGGTGGTCCCCGGCCGGGTAGAATTCCGGACCGCGATCGCTAACTCGCGGGACCGCAATTGGCCCGCGGACCAGCCGGCGGGACCTCGGTGACCACCCATCCGCCTCGCGGTGGTCCCCGGCCGGCTAGAATTCCGGACCGCGATCGGTAATTCGCGGGACCCTAAATGGCCCGCGGACCAGCCGGCGGGACCTCGGTGAAGACCCATCCGCCTCGCGGTGGTCCCTGGCCGGCGTGGATTCCGGACCGCGATCGGTAATTCGCGGGACCCTAAATGGCCCGCGGACCAGCCGGCGGGACCTCGGTGACCACCCATCCGCCTCGCGGTGGTCCCTTGCCGGCTAGAATTCCGGACCGCGATCGGTAATTTGCGGGACCCTAAATGGCCCGCGGACCATCCGGCGGGACCTCGGTGAAGACCCATCCGCCTCGCGGTGGTCCCTGGCCGGCTAGAATTCCGGACCGCGATCGGTACCTCGCGGGACCCTAAATGGCCCGCGGACCAGCCGGCGGGACCTCGGTGAAGACCCATCCGCCTCGCGGTGGTCCCCGGCCGGCTAGAATTCCGGACCGCGATCGGTAACTCGCGGGACCCTAAATGGCCCGCGGACCAGCCGGCGGGACCTCGGTGAAGACCCATCCGCCTCGCGGTGGTCCCCAGCCGGGTAGAATTCCGGACCGCGATCGGTACCTCGCGGGACCCTAAATGGCCCGCGGACCAGCCGGCGGGACCTCGGTGACCACCCATCCGCCTCGCGGTGGTCCCCGGCCGGGTAGAATTCCGGACCGCGATCGGTAACTCGCGGGACCCTAAATGGCCCGCGGACCAGCCGGCGGGACCTCGGTGAAGACCCATCCGCCTCGCGGTGGTCCCCAGCCGGGTAGAATTCCGGACCGCGATCGGTACCTCGCGGGACCCTAAATGGCCCGCGGACCAGCCGGCGGGACCTCGGTGACCACCCATCCGCCTCGCGGTGGTCCCCGGCCGGGTAGAATTCCGGACCGCGATCGGTAACTCGCGGGACCCTAAATGGCCCGCGGACCAGCCGGCGGGACCTCGGTGAAGACCCATCCGCCTCGCGGTGGTCCCTGGCCGGGTAGAATTCCGGACCGCGATCGGTACCTCGCGGGACCCTAAATGGCCCGCGGACCAGCCGGCGGTACCTCGGTGACCACCCATCCGCCTCGCGGTGGTCCCTGGCCGGGTAGAATTCCGGACCGCGATCGGTAACTCGCGGGACCCTAAATGGCCCGCGGACCAGCCGGCGGGACCTCGGTGACCACCCATCCGCCTCGCGGTGGTCCCCGGCCGGCTAGAATTCCGGACCGCGATCGCTAACTCGCGGGACCGCAATTGGCCCGCGGACCAGCCGGCGGGACCCGCTTGACTTCCTATCCGCCTTCGCTGGTTCCCAAGTCGGCTAGAATTCCGGACCGCGATCGCTAACTCGCGGGACCGCAATTGGCCCGCGGACCAGCCGGCGGGACCCACTTGACTTCCTATCCGCCTTCGCTGGTTCCCAAGTCGGCTAGAATTCCGGACCGCAATCGCTAACTCGCGGGACCGCAATTGGCCCGCGGACCAGCCGGCGGGACCCAATCCACTTCCTATCCGCCTTCGCTGGTTCCCAAGTCGGCTAGAATTCCGGACCGCGATCGCTAACTCGCGGGACCGCAATTGGCCCGCGGACCAGCCGGCGGGACCCGCTCCACTTCCTATCCGCCTTCGCTGGTTCCCAAGTCGGCCACAAATTACGATTATTCGGCCTCTCGCTCTGGAAGTGCCATCGGCACTTGCTCGGAAAAGTGTCCGCCTCTTCTGGTTCCCTAGGTCGGCCGCCAAATGCGAAAAATCGGCCTCTACCCCGTTTGGGTACCAGGGGTAGGGTGCAGTACCAACTTTGGTCTTCAGGTGCGCCAGAGCGCGATGGTTGGTCCCACTAGTCAGCGTACTCATCGACGGTTTACTCCCCTTTCGCAAAATATAGTGGGCACGTATGTGCAGGACTGTTTATTTTTATTTTGAAAAATTTTCTAAGTGCCAGCGGACGCTGGCACACGACGTGTCCGAGCCACGATGGTGCCCAGGCCGGACAGCGACGGCGAAAAAGCCGATTCTGGAAGTTTCGAATATGCCAACGGCAAAAGCGGCGTGATGTGTCCGCCTCGGCTGGTTCTCCGGTCGGCCAGAAAAAGTGAAAATTCGGCCTCTCGCTCTGGAGGTCCGACGAACTTTGGCGAATATTTTCTAAGTGCCAACGGGTGTTGCGCCGAAATGTGTCCGACTCGGCTGGTTCCCCGAGTCGGCCCGAACGAGCGAAAATTCGGCCTCTTCGCCTGGAAGTCCGGCCGACTTTGGCGAATATTTTCTAAGTGCCAACGGGTGTTGCGCCGAAATGTGTCCGACTCGGCTGGTTCCCCGAGTCGGCCCGAACGAGCGAAAATTCGGCCTCTTCGCCTGGAAGTCCGGCCGACTTTGGCGAATATTTTCTAAGTGCCAACGGGTGTTGCGCCGAAATGTGTCCGACTCGGCTGGTTCCCCGAGTCGGCCCGAACGAGCGAAAATTCGGCCTCTTCGCCTGGAAGTCCGACGAACTTTGGCGAATATTTTCTAAGTGCCAACGGGTGTTGCGCCGAAATGTGTCCGACTCGGCTGGTTCCCCGAGTCGGCCCGAACGAGCGAAAATTCGGCCTCTTCGCCTGGAAGTCCGACGAACTTTGGCGAATATTTTCTAAGTGCCAACGGGTGTTCGGCCGTAATGTGTCCGACTCGGCTGGTGCCCCGAGTCGGCCCGAACGAGCGAAAATTCGGCCTCTTCGCCTGGAGGTCCAACGAACTTTGGCGAATATTTTCTAAGTGCCAACGGGTGTTACACCGTAATGTGTCCGACTCGGCTGGTTCCTCCGGTCGGCCCGAACGAGCGAAAATTCGGCCTCTTCGCCTGGAAGTCCGGCCGACTTGGGCGAATATTTTCTAAGTGCCAACGGGTGTTACGCCGAAATGTGTCCGACTCGGCTGGTTCCCCGAGTCGGCCAGAAAAAGTGAAAATTCGGCCTCTTCGCCTGGAAGTCCGGCCGACTTGAGCTAATATTTTCTAAGTGCCAACGGGTGTTCGGCCGTAATGTGTCCGACTCGGCTGGTTCCCCGAGTCTGCCCGAACGAGCGAAAATTCGGCCTCTCGCTCTGGAAGTCCTGCCAACTTGAGCGAATATTTTCTAAGTGCCATCGGGTCTTGCCCGGAAAAGTGTCCGACTCGGCTGGTTCCCCGAGTCGGCCCGAACGAGCGAAAATTCGGCCTCTCGCTCTGGAAGTCCTGCCAACTTGAGCGAATATTTTCTAAGTGCCAACGGCTGTTCGGCCGTAACGTGTCCGACTCGGCTGGTTCCCCGAGTCGGTCCGAACGAGCGAAAATTCGGCCTCTTGCTCTGGAAGTCCTGCCAACTTTAGCGAATATTTTCTAAGTGCCATCGGGTCTTGCCCGGAAAAGTGTCCGACTCGGCTGGTTCCCCGAGTCGGCCAGAAAAAGTGAAAATTCAGCCTCTTGCTCTGGAAGTCCTGCCAACTTGAGCGAATATTTTCTAAGTGCCATCGGGTCTTGCCCGGAAAAGTGTCCGACTCGGCTGGTTCCCCGAGTCGGCCCGAACGAGCGAAAATTCGGCCTCTTGCTCTGGAAGTCCTGCCAACTTGAGCGAATATTTTCTAAGTGCCATCGGGTCTTGCCCGGAAAAGTGTCCGACTCGGCTGGTTCCCCGAGTCGGCCCGAACGAGCGAAAATTCGGCCTCTTGCTCTGGAAGTCCTGCCAAATTGAGCGAATATTTTCTAAGTGCCAACGGGTCTTGCCCGGAAAAGTGTCCGACTCGTCTGGTTCCCCGAGTCGGCCCGACCGAGTGAAAATTCGGCCTCTCGCTCTGGAAGTCCTGTCAACTTGAGCGAATATTTTCTAAGTGCCATCGGGTCTTGCCCGGAAAAGTGTCCGACTCGGCTGGTTCCCCGAGTCGGCCCAAACGAGTGAAAATTCGGCCTCTTGCTCTGGAAGTCCTGCCAAATTGAGCGAATATTTTCTAAGTGCCAACGGGTCTTGCCCGGAAAAGTGTCCGACTCGTCTGGTTCCCCGAGTCGGCCCGACCGAGTGAAAATTCGGCCTCTCGCTCTGGAAGTCCTGTCAACTTGAGCGAATATTTTCTAAGTGCCATCGGGTCTTGCCCGGAAAAGTGTCCGACTCGGCTGGTTCCCCGAGTCGGCCCGAACGAGTGAAAATTCGGCCTCTTGCTCTGGAAGTCCTGCCAACTTGAGCGAATATTTTCTAAGTGCCATCGGGTCTTGCCCGGAAAAGTGTCCGACTCGTCCGGTTCCCTAGTTCGGCCACATAATGTGAAAATTCGGCCTCTTGCTCTGGAAGTCCTGCCAACTTGAGCGAATATTTTCTAAGTGCCATCGGGTCTTGCCCGGAAAAGTGTCCGACTCGGCTGGTTCCCCGAGTCGGCCCGAACGAGTGAAAATTCGGCCTCTTGCTCTGGAAGTCCTGCCAACTTGAGCGAATATTTTCTAAGTGCCATCGGGTCTTGCCCGGAAAAGTGTCCGACTCGGCTGGTTCCCCGAGTCGGCCCGAGCGAGTGAAAATTCGGCCTCTTGCTCTGGAAGTCCTGCCAACTTGAGCGAATATTTTCTAAGTGCCATCGGGTCTTGCCCGGAAAAGTGTCCGACTCGTCCGGTTCCCTAGTTCGGCCACATAATGTGAAAATTCGGCCTCTTGCTCTGGAAGTCCTGCCAACTTGAGCGAATATTTTCTAAGTGCCATCGGGTCTTGCCCGGAAAAGTGTCCGACTCGTCCGGTTCCCTAGTTCGGCCACATAATGTGAAAATTCGGCCTCTTGCTCTGGAAGTCCTGCCAACTTGAGCGAATATTTTCTAAGTGCCATCGGGTCTCTCCCGGAAAAGTGTCCGACTCGGCTGGTTCCCCGGTTCGGCCACATAATGTGAAAATTCGGCCTCTTGCTCTGGAAGTCCTGCCAACTTGAGCGAATATTTTCTAAGTGCCATCGGGTCTCTCCCGGAAAAGTGTCCGCCTCGTCCGGTTCCCTAGTTCGGCCACGGAATGTGAAAATTCGGCCTCTCTGAGGTACCAGGGGTACGCATTTAGGTACCAGGGGTAGTCGCTGAGGTACCAGGGGTATGCATTTAGGTACCAGGGGAGACCACTACGGTCTGTTGGTCCCCCTAGTTAGTGTACTCATCGGTTTACTCCCCTTTCGCAAAATATAGTCGGCACGTATGTGCAGGACTGTTTATTTTTATTTTGAAAAATGTTCTAAGTGCCAACGGAAGCTGGCACACGAACTGTCCGAGCCACGATGGTGCCCAGGCCGGACAGCGACGGCGAAAAAGCCGATGTGTGTTTGATGGAAGTTTCGAATATTTTCAAAGTGCCAACGGCACTTGCGGGGTGATGTGTCCGCCTCGTCTGGTTCCCCAGGTCGGCCAGAAAAAGTGAAAATTCGGCCTCTTCTCCTGGAAGTCCGGCCAAGTTTGGCGAATATTTTCAAAGTGCCAACGGCACTTGCGGGGTGATGTGTCCGCCTCGTCTGGTTCCCCAGGTCGGCCAGAACAAGTGAAAATTCGGCCTCTTCTCCTGGAAGTCCGGCCAAGTTTGGCGAATATTTTCAAAGTGCCAACGGCACTTGCGGGGTGATGTGTCCGCCTCGTCTGGTTCCCCAGGTCGGCCAGAAAAAGCGAAAATTCGGCCTCTTCTCCTGGAAGTCCGGCCAAGTTTGGCGAATATTTTCTAAGTGCCATCGGCACTTGCGGGGTGATGTGTCCGCCTCGTCTGGTTCCCCAGGTCGGCCAGAACAAGTGAAAATTCGGCCTCTTCTCCTGGAAGTCTGGCCAAGTTTGGCGAATATTTTCAAAGTGCCAACGGCACTTGCGGGGTGATGTGTCCGCCTCGTCTGGTTCCCCAGGTCGGCCAGAACAAGTGAAAATTCGGCCTCTTCTCCTGGAAGTCTGGCCAAGTTTGGCGAATATTTTCTAAGTGCCAACGACTCGACCAGCGTAAAGTGTCCGCCTCGGCTGGTTCCCCATAACGGCCACCATAAGTGAAAATTCGGCCTCTTCTCCTGGAAGTCAAGCCAAGTTTGGCGAATATTTTCTAAGTGCCAACGACCCAACCAGCGTAAAGTGTCCGCCTCGGCTGGTTCCCCATAACGGCCACAACAAGTGAAAATTCGGCCTCTTCTCCTGGAAGTCTGGCCAAGTTTGGCGAATATTTTCTAAGTGCCAACGACCCAACCAGCGTAAAGTGTCCGCCTCGGCTGGTTCCCCATAACGGCCACAACAAGTGAAAATTCGGCCTCTTCTCCTGGAAGTCTGGCCAAGTTTGGCGAATATTTTCTAAGTGCCAACGACCCAACCAGCGTAAAGTGTCCGCCTCGGCTGGTTCCCCATAACGGCCACAACAAGTGAAAATTCGGCCTCTTCTCCTGGAAGTCTGGCCAAGTTTGGCGAATATTTTCTAAGTGCCAACGACTCAACCAGCGTAAAGTGTCCGCCTCGGCTGGTTCCCCAGGTCGGCCACCAAAAGTGAAAATTCGGCCTCTTCTCCTGGAAGTCAAGCCAAGTTTGGCAAATATTTTCTAAGTGCCAACGACTCAACCAGCGTAAAGTGTCCGCCTCGGCTGGTTCCCCATAACGGCCACCAAAAGTGAAAATTCGGCCTCTTCTCCTGGAAGTCAAGCCATGTTTGGCAAATATTTTCTAAGTGCCAACGGCTCTTGAGCCGAAAAGTGTCCGCCTCGGCTGGTTCCCCATAACGGCCATGAAAAGTGAAAATTCGGCCTCTTCTCCTGGAAGTCAAGCCAAGTTTGGCAAATATTTTCTAAGTGCCAACGACTCAACCAGCGTAAAGTGTCCGCCTCGGCTGGTTCCCCAGGTCGGCCACCAAAAGTGAAAATTCGGCCTCTTCTCCTGGAAGTCTTGCCAAGTTTGGCGAATATTTTCTAAGTGCCAACGACTCAACCAGCGTAAAGTGTCCGCCTCGGCTGGTTCCCCAGGTCGGCCACCAAAAGTGAAAATTCGGCCTCTTCTCCTGGAAGTCAAGCCAAGTTTGGCAAATATTTTCTAAGTGCCAACGACTCAACCAGCGTAAAGTGTCCGCCTCGGCTGGTTCCCCAGGTCGGTCACCAAAAGTGAAAATTCGGCCTCTTCTCCTGGAAGTCTGGCCAAGTTTGGCGAATATTTTCTGAGTGCCAACGACTCAACCAGCCTAAAGTGTCCGCCTCGGCTGGTTCCCCATAACGGCCACCAAAAGTGAAAATTCGGCCTCTTCTCCTGGAAGTCAAGCCAAGTTTGGCAAATATTTTCTAAGTGCCAACGACTCAACCAGCGCAAAGTGTCCGCCTCGGCTGGTTCCCCATAACGGCCATGAAAAGTGAAAATTCGGCCTCTTCTCCTGGAAGTCAAGCCAAGTTTGGCAAATATTTTCTAAGTGCCAACGACTCAACCAGCGTAAAGTGTCCGCCTCGGCTGGTTCCCCAGGTCGGCCACCAAAAGTGAAAATTCGGCCTCTTCTCCTGGAAGTCTTGCCAAGTTTGGCGAATATTTTCTAAGTGCCAACGACTCAACCAGCGTAAGTGTCCGCCTCGGCTGGTTCCCCAGGTCGGCCACCAAAAGTGAAAATTCGGCCTCTTCTCCTGGAAGTCAAGCCAAGTTTGGCAAATATTTTCTAAGTGCCAACGACTCAACCAGCGTAAAGTGTCCGCCTCGGCTGGTTCCCCAGGTCGGTCACCAAAAGTGAAAATTCGGCCTCTTCTCCTGGAAGTCAAGCCAAGTTTGGCAGATATTTTCTAAGTGCCAACGACTCAACCAGCGTAAAGTGTCCGCCTCGGCTGGTTCCCCAGGTCGGCCACCAAAAGTGAAAATTCGGCCTCTTCTCCTGGAAGTCAAGCCAAGTTTGGCAAATATTTTCTAAGTGCCAACGACTCAACCAGCGTAAAGTGTCCGCCTCGGCTGGTTCCCCATAACGGCCACCAAAAGTGAAAATTCGGCCTCTTCTCCTGGAAGTCAAGCCATGTTTGGCAAATATTTTCTAAGTGCCAACGGCTCTTGAGCCGAAAAGTGTCCGCCTCGGCTGGTTCCCCATAACGGCCACCAAAAGTGAAAATTCGGCCTCTTCTCCTGGAAGTCAAGCCAAGTTTGGCAAATATTTTCTAAGTGCCAACGGCTCTTGAGCCGAAAAGTGTCCGCCTCGGCTGGTTCCCCAGGTCGGCCACCAAAAGTGAAAATTCGGCCTCTTCTCCTGGAAGTCAAGCCAAGTTTGGCAAATATTTTCTAAGTGCCAACGGCTCTTGAGCCGAAAAGTGTCCGCCTCGGCTGGTTCCCGCGGTCGGCCTTCAAAAGCGAAAATTCGGCCTCTTCCCCTGGTAGCCCTGCCAACTTGTGCGAATTTTTTCTAAGTGCCAACGGCTCTTGAGCCGAAAAGTGTCCGCCTCGGCTGGTTCCCTCGGTCGGCCCCAAAAAGCGAAAATTCGGCCTCTCCCTCTTTAGGTACCAGGGGCTGGGGTACCAGGGGGAGGGTGCAGTACCAACTTTGGTCTTCAGGTGCGCCAGAGTACGCTAAATGGTCCCCCTAGTCAGCGTACTCATCAACGATTTACCCCCCTTTCGCAAAATATAGTCAGAACGAGCATGGGGGGCGCATAATTTACCCCACAAAATGAAAGGGCCCGGTGCCGAGCGCTTGGTCATGGCCGCCAGCAGCGCCCCTTGCTCGGTGGGAACACAACACGCAGGGTTGCACAGCACCCTGGAAGGCACACAGAGAGAGAGAGAAAAATTTTCTAAGTGCCTCTCTTGACGAAAAATGTCTAAGTGCCTCTCTTGACGAAAAATTTCTAAGTGCCACAGCGCTCGAAAATTTCCTAAGTGCGAGCACGGCTGTGAAATATTCAAAGTACAAGGAACGCTGGCAGAATCGCTCGACGGCCGTCTGCTCCCGGCGGCCGCCGTGAAGTCTCCCCTCCCGGGGACGGCTGTCTGCTCCCGGCAGCCGTCCTTAACCCCCTCCCCACACGTTGGCCGAACACCAGCCGAGGGCGAAAGGCTCGCGGTGTGGAAGGATCGTGGCCACGGCTAATCTAGCGATGCCCGCGTTGGACGGTCACACCGCACGACAGAGCGGGGCCTGCATCCGGCGCGAGGCGGCCTTCAGGCACGTGGTTCGAGACGACCTCACCCGCCCTAGCCCGGAGCGGAAAGACTTTTACAAGTCCAAGGAACAATGGCAGAATGGGAGGACCGGCCGCCTCCTTAAACACAGGCCGGAGAGATGGAGCGGGATCAGCGGCCCGCGCATTGAGCGAACACCGGCCGAGGGCGAAAGGCTCGCGGTGTGGAAGGATCGTGGCCACGGCTAATCTAGCGATGCCCGCGTTGGACGGTCACACCGCACGACAGAGCGGGGCCTGCATCCGGCGCGAGGCGGCCTTCAGGCACGTGGTTCGAGGCGACCTCACCCGCCCTAGCCCGGAGCGGAAAGACTTTTCAAAGTCCAAGGAACACACTGGCAGAATCTCTCGACGGCCGTCTGCTCCCGGCGGCCGCCGTGAAGTCTCCCCTCCCGGGGACGGCTGTCTGCTCCCGGCAGCCGTCCATAACCCCCTCCCCACACGTTGGCCGAACATCAGCCGAGGGCGAAAGGCTCGCGGTGTGGAAGGATCGTGGCCACGGCTAATCTAGCGATGCCCGCGTTGGACGGTCACACCGCACGACAGAGCGGGGCCTGCATCCGGCGCGAGGCGGCCTTCAGGCACGTGGTTCGAGACGACCTCACCCGCCCTAGCCCGGAGCGGAAAGACTTTTACAAGTCCAAGGAACAATGGCAGAATGGGAGGACCGGCCGCCTCCTTAAACACAGGCCGGAGAGACGGAGCGGGATCAGCGGCCCGCGCGGAGGGTCTTTAAAATGTACAAAGTCCTAGGAACAATGGCAGAATCGCTCGACGGCCGTCTGCTCCCGGCGGCCGCGGTGAAGGGACTGTACACCCCACCCGGGGACGGCTGTCTGCTCCCGGCAGCCGTCCTTCCCCCCCTCCCCACACGTTGGCCGAACATCAGCCGAGGGCGAAAGGCTCGCGGTGTGGAAGGATCGTGGCCACGGCTAATCTAGCGATGCCCACGTTGGACGGTCACACCGCACGACAGAGCGGGGCCTGCATCCGGCGTGAGGCGGCCTTCAGGCACGTGGTTCGAGACGACCTCACCCGCCCTAGCCCGGAGCGGAAAGACTTTGAAATATTCAAAGTCCAAGGAACACTGGCAGAATGGGAGGACCGGCCGCCTCCTTAAACACAGGCCGGAGCGACCGAGCGGGATCAGCGGCCCGCGCGGAGGGTCTTTAAAATGTACAAAGTCCTAGGAACAATGGCAGAATCGCTCGACGGCCGTCTGCTCCCGGCGGCCGCGGTGAAGGGACTGTACACCCCACCCGGGGACGGCTGTCTGCTCCCGGCAGCCGTCCTTCCCCCCAAACCCACACGTTGACCGACACCGGCCGAGGGCGAAAGGCTCGCGGTGTGGAAGGATCGTGGCCACGGCTAATCTAGCGATGCCCGCGTTGGACGGTCACACCGCACGACAGAGCGGGGCCTGCATCCGGCGCGAGGCGGCCTTCAGGCACGTGGTTCGAGACGACCTCACCCGCCCTAGCCCGGAGCGGAAAGACTTTTCAAAGTCCAAGGAACACTGGCAGAATGGGAGGACCGGCCGCCTCCTTAAACACAGGCCGGAGCGACCGAGCGGGATCAGCGGCCCGCGCGCAGGGTCTTTGAAATGTACAAAGTCCTAGGGACAATGGCAGAATCGCTCGACGGCCGTCTGCTCCCGGCGGCCGCGGTGAAGGGACTGTACACCCCACCCGGGGACGGCTGTCTGCTCCCGGCAGCCGTCCTTCCCCCCCACCCCACACGTTGACCGACACCGGCCGAGGGCGAAAGGCTCGCGGTGTGGAAGGATCGTGGCCACGGCTAATCTAGCGATGCCCGCGTTGGACGGTCACACCGCACGACAGAGCGGGGCCTGCATCCGGCGCGAGGCGGCCTTCAGGCACGTGGTTCGAGACGACCTCACCCGCCCTAGCCCGGAGCGAAAAGACTTTGAAATATTCAAAGTCCAAGGAACACTGGCAGAATGGGAGGACCGGCCGCCTCCTTAAACACAGGCCGGAGCGACCGAGCGGGATCAGCGGCCCGCGCGGAGGGTCTTTAAAATGTACAAAGTCCTAGGAACAATGGCAGAATCGCTCGACGGCCGTCTGCTCCCGGCGGCCGCGGTGGAAGGACTGTACACCCCACCCGGGGACGGCTGTCTGCTCCCGGCAGCCGTCCTTCCCCCCAAACCCACACGTTGACCGACACCGGCCGAGGGCGAAAGGCTCGCGGTGTGGAAGGATCGTGGCCACGGCTAATCTAGCGATGCCCGCGTTGGACGGTCACACCGCACGACAGAGCGGGGCCGCATCTGGCGCGAGGCGGCCTTCAGGCACGTGGTTCGAGACGACCTCACCCGCCCTAGCCCGGAGCGGAAAGACTTTGAAATTTTCAAAGTCCAAGGAACACTGGCAGAATGGGAGGACCGGCCGCCTCCTTAAACACAGGCCGGGCGAAAAATATGCGAATGTTGGGTCTCATCCAAGAAAGGGAGTTACCGGCCGCCTCCTTAAACACAGGCCGGGCGAAAAATATGCGAATGGTCCATCCAAGGAAGGAGGACCGGCCGCCTCCTTAAACACAGGCCGGGCGAAAAATATGCGAATGGTCCATCCAAGGAAGGAGGACCGGCCGCCTCCTTAAACACAGGCCGGAGAGATGGAGCGGGATCAGCGGCCCGTGAACTGAGCGACCACCGGCCGAGGGCGAAAGGCTCGCGGTGTGGAAGGATCGTGGCCACGGCTAATCTAGCGATGCCCGCGTTGGACGGTCACACCGCACGACAGAGCGGGGCCTGCATCCGGCGCGAGGCGGCCTTCAGGCACGTGGTTCGAGACGACTTCACCCGCCCTAGCCCGGAGCTGAAACTCTGCGAATGTTAACATCCAAGGATGGAGGCAACGGCCGTCTCGTTAAGCTGAGGCCGGAGGAAAGTCTGCGGATTCGGGGCATCCAAGGCAGATGGAGGTGCCGGCCGCCTCGGTAAACAGAGGCCGGACCGACCGACATGCGACCATGACCCGCCTTGGTAGGGCCCCCACCGGCCCCGGCTAGCGCCGGCGTTGGGTGGACGGTTCCTCCCCACTTGCGGGTCGCCCTCTAGCGCTACGGCCGCCGCGCGATGCGCGCGCTCCGACGCCGCCCCCGCAGGCCTAGCGCGAGCCGTACGGCAGCGAGACCGAGACGCCCCGATTCCACGCACGCACCTAGCGGCCATCAACGGAGGCCGAGCGCGCGATCCGACTCGCGGCACGCCACGTGGGCGTCCGCCGGCCGCGCCGGTCTACCGCGAAAGATGTTTCTCAAACCCTCGCCTAACCTAGGGACGGCTATCTCGGGAAGCCGCCCCCGCATCTGCACCTATCCGCTAAGCCCTCCCGACCACCGCGAAGCGGGAGGACGTCTATCGTGGCCGCCGGGGCGTATGACCCCTCCGCGTGAGGCGTGCGGGCTCGGGTGGGCCGCAACGACCGAGTCTGACTCGGACGGGGCGCAGCTTCCCTCCCGGTCGCAGCATCAAGCGCCGATCGCGCGACGTCACCAGCCCCCCGGGACGGTTCGTCGGGAGCACGGTACAGGCACGTAGCTCACTCTCCAGCTGGCCGCAGCGGGCCGCACCGACCGAGTCTGACTCGGCCGGGGCGCAGCTTCCCGTCTGGGTGACAGCGGCGACGAGCTGCGACTGTTGGCCGCCGCCCCTTCGTCCTTCCCGGATCCCCCCAGTGCCGACTCAACTCCGCATCCTGGCCGCAGCGAGATACCGTCGGGTTGCGGCGCCCGAGTCTGACTCGGGACGCGCGCTTCTTCCTTCGGACCACAGCGTACGTGCCTCGCGCGGGCAAAGTCGCCGGCACAGCGCCGCGCCCCCTCGACCAAGCGAGCCTCAGCCGGGCCGCGACGACCGAGTCTGACTCGGACGGAGCGCAGCTTCCCGCCTGGGTTACCGTGACGAGTCGCGGGCGGCCGTCGCCCTTCCCCCGGACCCCGCCGTGTTCCCTCGCGGTTGCTCCTAAGCCGCCTGCTCGAGCCCAACCGATGTGCCACCCCCGTTGCCGAGTTCGCTCTCCCCGAGCTCGTCTCCCCGTCAATACCGTTCCGTGACCGTCCCGCCGCGCGGCGATCCGCTCTGCCCCAGCGCCTTCCGGCCAGCGTCCTACGGGTCTGATCTGGCCACAGCACGAGCGCTCGGCAGACAAAGCGGCGTCGCGCGGGCGAGGTCGGCTCCGGAGGCAGCGACGGGACGCGACCTGCTCCCCGCGGAGACGCTTACGGAGCGCGGCCCGGCTCCTCTCGTTACGGCGAAGGTATAGGCAGAGGCCGTTTGGACCCGTGCCGGCCGGAGGGCGTCCCCACCCGCCAGGCTCGCGAAGACTTTGTGCAGTGGCACCATGCCCCCGCTGTCGCGGTCGGCGAACGGAGAACGTGGCAGACCCCCGCTCGGCCGAGCAAGGTGAACTACGCATGGCAATTGCGTCAGCCCACCGCCCCCCTACCTGGTTGATCCTGCCAGTAGCATATGCTTGTCTCAAAGATTAAGCCATGCAAGTCTAAGTGCACACGGCCCGTACAGCGAAACTGCGAATGGCTCATTAAATCAGTTATGGTTCCTTTGATCGCTCCACTGTTACTTGGATAACTGTGGCAATTCTAGAGCTAATACATGCAAACGAGCGCCGACCTCCGGGGACGCGCGCATTTATCAGACCCAAAACCCACGCGGTGCCCGGGCGCGCGGGCCAAGGGGTCGCGGCGCTCGCGCCGCGGCCCTCCGCGCGTCCGGCCCGGCCTCCCTTGGTGACCCTAGATAACTTCCAGCCGATCGCCGGCCCTCCGCGGCGGCGACGTCTCATTCGAATGTCTGCCCTATCAACTTTCGATGGTACTTTCTGCGCCTACCATGGTGACAACGGGTAACGGGGAATCAGGGTTCGATTCCGGAGAGGGAGCCTGAGAAACGGCTACCACATCCAAGGAAGGCAGCAGGCGCGCAAATTACCCACTCCCGACACGGGGAGGTAGTGACGAAAAATAACAATACAGGACTCTTTCGAGGCCCTGTAATTGGAATGAGCACAGTCCAAACCCTTGGGCGAGAACCCATTGGAGGGCAAGTCTGGTGCCAGCAGCCGCGGTAATTCCAGCTCCAATAGCGTATCTTAAAGTTGCTGCAGTTAAAAAGCTCGTAGTTGGACCTCGGGACGCGAGCTGACGGTCCGCCGCGAGGCGTGCATCCGTCTGTCCCAGCCCCTGCCTCTCGGTCCGCCCCCGGGATGCCCTTAACTGGGTGTCCCGCCCGGGGCCCGAAGCGTTTACTTTGAAAAAATTAGAGTGTTCAAAGCAGGCCAGCGCCGCCTTGCATACCGCAGCTAGGAATGATGGAATAGGACCCCGGTTCTATTTTGTGGGTTTTCCCTCCTGAACTGGGGCCATGATTGAGAGGGACGGCCGGGGGCATTCGTATTGCGCCGCTAGAGGTGAAATTCTTGGACCGGCGCAAGAC
>NW_028284172.1:0-56306 GCF_059516105.1 Syngnathus floridae | reverse complement strand
CGCCCTCAAATCTCCCGCCGGACCACTGATGGACGAGGATTGCGGCCCAGAGGATCCTGGAGCTGGAGGCCATGTTGTACGAGGCGCTACCGCAGCGGGACTGCCCCGCCACGGACGGCGAAAAAGCCAGCCACGCTGGCGTGAATGACGTGCTGACGGCGGATCAGAGAGAAGAGCTTAGGAGCGCCGTGGACCAATGGAAGCGAGCCCTGATGTGCGAGTTGAGGGAGCGCGACGCTTGCATCCTCCAAGAGAGAATGGATCTGCTGCACAGCGCGCAACAGGTAAGGGCCCAAAGCCAGCCCGGCACTTACTTGCACGCTTACTGGCTTTTGAATGCCACTTTCCATTTGTCCGTCCTAGAGGAACAAAGAGCTGAAAGAATTCATCGAAGCTCAGAAGAGACAAATCAAACAATTGGAGGAGAAGTTTCTGTTTCTCTTTCTATTCTTCTCCTTGGCCTTCATTCTGTGGCCCTAACACCAGCTGGTGAGTGAGCTCCAGCGGCACCGCACTCGACACCTCCGATACACTGCCAGCCGGTCTCAGACGTTGGCAGACGCTCCGATGCCAACGTATACCCCCCGCCACGGTGACAGAGGCACCGCGTCACACCGGCGCTCATCCAATCAGAAGGCAGGAAAAGCAAATTCACATGCAGGGCACTTTTGAACCAGAAGAGAGCGCCACAAAAAACGGTTGTTGCCCCAAACGCGCACTAAAAAGGGTCAGAATAACAAGAGTCCCACTGGCCAGCCGGGGCCACCCGTCCAGCTGTTTCTTCAGGGGGGAAAAAAATTGGAGTCACCGGTGAGTACATTTTGCATTTAGCTCTGCTTTTCTGCTTCTGTCTTCAAGTGTGTGGCATCCTGCAATCAAAGAGTCAGCCAACCCCAAAGCGGTTGACCTCAACGTCCCACCACCATGCCTACCAGAGCAGGTGACGTGATGCTTTGGACATCCTTCCGTCTCAGATGCCCAAAAGTACTCTTTGCCACATCTGCGGCAATACGGTGTCTTTTCAAAGGTGCAAATAAATCCAGCGTGGGCGGAACACGCACGTCTTCGGTTTTTCCCGCTTTGTTTGTGTGACAGCTGTTGTGAAAATTTTATACAAATAAAGTTGTATAGTACAGGTTTGGCCAAGCCGCAACTCCCGAACCGCATGCGGCTCTTTTATGTTCATATCAACATTTGTGTGTGTGTGTGTGTGTGTGGGGGGGGGGGGGTTGTGCGTGTTGGCTTCACTTGAGTTCAATTTGGTATTTTGGTCAAAAGCGCATGTGGTGAAATTCCACAAAGTAGGATGGGCAAACACATTTCTTTAAACTATGAGTGTCAATTGGGCTCTCGAAATGGCAGGGAAAAGATGCACAGCAAAACGAAAATACGTAGATGAACACAGGACGTTTTAATCAGAGTGGGAAAGTTTCTATTTTTTGTTGAACGTGATGGCAAACCATTCTGCCTGATATGTCAGACCTCAGCGCATTTCAAAGATTCAAATCTTCAGCGCCATGCACTTCAGCTCACTCCATGCTAACATTGATCAGGCGTCGAACCCGCATCATCATGCTTAAGAGGTGGCCATGCTAACCAGTGCGCCATTATGTCAACGCATAATAACTAAGTCTACTGGTCAAAACAGCGGTTACTATATGACGTCGCTACGTCGTGGTCACGTGACGCAGACAAGACGTCAATGGACGTGGGCAGAGTTAACTTGTTTAAAAGGGAGTAGGCAGAAGAAATATTTAATTTATTTAAATCTATTTTGAGTGCACACCATTATGCCAATGCATAACAACTGTAAATCTACTAAACAAAACAGCGGTTGCTATATGACATCTGCCACGTCGTGGTCACGTGACATACGTGACGTCGATGGGCGTAACTTTCGCCGGAATTCAAATCCGCGGGGAGAGTTAACTTGTTTAAAAGAGAGTGGGCAGAAGAATTATTTAATTTATTTAAATCTATTTGGTGTGTGCGCCATTATGTCAATGCATAACAACTGTAAGTCTACTAAACAAAACAGCGGTTGCTATTTGACGTCTGCCACGTCGTGGTCACGTGACGCGGACGTGACGTCGACGCCTACTTTACATCCCACCGATCACAGGACTCCTCGGCTGCATAACCGTGCCCCCTTCCCAACCAATCGGATTTGCTATACGCGAAAACGACGCCAATGGAAAGAGCTTCCGCCCAAATTTAAATCCGTGGGCGTGGCTCGCAGCAGGAAGTAGGAAAATGGCGGCGATGTTGACAAAGACACAGCGGATGGTAACATACGACTAACAAGAGAAATATTTTTATTTTCTGCTTGCAACTGGACCGTCCAGAGCGTACACGGTAAGTACAACTCATCGTTTTTAAAAAGAAGTACTTTTGTTGCCCTGAAAAGCGAGTGAGCGTGGCGTTTGTGGGGGACGTCGAATTTCGACGATTCTTTCTGGTCAACGGTTGTAAATGATTGTGTTGATTAAAAAAGAAAACTTGATGTAACTCTACTTTTAACTGCCGTTTCAGATAGATTTGGAATTGCATCACATCCAATTTTGCCTAGAGCGTACACGGTAAGTAACACTCGTTGTGTTTAAGGAGATTTACGTTTGTAATAGCAGAAGTGTAGCCGCGTTGCGTTGTACGTGTGAATGTTGGTCCGGGCGAAATGTTAATGTTTAATTTCATTCCTTTAGGTTCCACGGTGTTTGTTGGCTGCAAGTTTTCCACTGCAAGAAGAGGCTCATATCATTGACCAGGAGCGAGCTACAATGGTGAGTAGCCATAACATTTATGTTAAACACTTCCTATTTCATGTCTAACAGTACTTGATTTAACAAATAACCATAAATAAATACAGTGTGGGCACTGAAGTTAACATATGTGATTATACTGCCTAATCTGTCACCGAGTAGATTGTTGCAAAGTAATATAAGATCCAAAGTTGTAATTCAGAATAGTTTTCAAAAGAAGGCCATTAGAATTATATACAAGTCTGATTACCCTGAACAAGCTATTAATTAAATCACAAATTCTTCAATTCAAAGATTTGGTAGATTATCAGACAAATAATGTCTAACAGTAATTGATTTAACACATCACGATAAGTAGATTGAGTGTGGGCACTCTCAAGTTAACATATGTGATTATACTGCCTAATCTGTTACAGAGTATGTTGTTGCCAAGTAATGTAGAATAGATCCAAAGTAGTAATCCAGAATAGTTTTGAAGAGGCCATTAGAATAATAAACAAATCTGATTACCTTGAACATAATAACAAGCTAAGTGTTTAATATGTCCTATGAAGTCAAAATTGGGCACCATCATGTGGTGAAATTTGGAATTGCATCACATCCAATTTTGCCTGGGAACAAACAGATTACATAAATCTTAGTTTTGAATAAGCCACTCCTTCTCAAACAAGTAAACTCTGCCCATTTTGCGCAGTAGATGTTCTGTTAATATCTAGTATTTATACAAAGTCATAATTTAAATTGCTTTCAACCTTCATTCATCGGTTCAACCAACATTACTCGCTCTTATTACCAACTTGTATTGATTTAACTAAGCGTTTAATACTTCCTATCAGGTCTCAAATCGAGATTTGGCAAAATACAATTTCAGCAAATCCAATTTTGCCAGGGAACAAAAATAGATTAAATAAACTAAATAAGTCCTCTTCCCATTAAATAAATCAGAAAAGTCTGTCTTGTAACCAGTCCTCTTCAAACAAGTAAAGTCTGCCCATTTTGTGCCGTAGATTTTGTGTCTATGCCTAGTATTTAAACAAAATCATAATTTAAACGACTTCTTTCCTTCATTCACTTTGGAAATTTGGAATTGCAGCAAATCGAATTTTGGCAGGGAACAAAAATAGATCAATTAAACTAAATAAGTCTTCTTCCCATTAAATAAATTAAAAAAGTCTGTCTTGTAACCAGTCCTTTTCAAACAAGTAAAGTCTGCCCATTTTGTGCCGTCGATTTTGTGTTAATGCCTAGTATTTATACAAAATCATAATTTAAAGGACTTCATTCCTTCATTCACTTTGGAAATTTGGAATTGCAGCACATCAAATTTTGCCTGGGAAGAAAAGTAGATTAAATAAATTTAATAAGTCTTACTACTTCCCATTAAATAAATTAAATCCGTCTTACTTGTTCCCACTCCTTTTCAAAACAGTAGTTTAAAACGAGGGCCCTTCACTCAATCTTTAACCTCAACCCCGCACGTTGTGTTGTATCTGTGAATGTTGGTTGTGGCCAAATGATAGTTTTCTTTCATTCGTTTAGGTTCCAAGAAAACTTGATGTAACTCTACTTTTAACTGCCGTTTCAGATAAGCGGGTATTACGTCGCAGTCAAATGCCGCGGATATGACGTAATTGCCCGAACCTCCGCCAAAATTCAAATCTGTTGGCGCGATGGCCGTGAGCCACTGAGCAGCGACGATTATCAACAGAAATATCTTTATTTTCTGCTTGCAACTGGACCGTCTAGAGCGTACACGGTAAGTAACACTCATTGTGTTTAAGGAGATTTACGTTTGTAATAGCAGAAGTGTAGCCGCGTTGCGTTGTACGTGTGAAAATTGGTCGAGGCGAAATGTTAATGTTTAATTTCATTCCTTTAGGTTCCACGGTGTTTGTTGGCTGCAAGTTTTCCACTGCAAGAAGAGGCTCGTATCATTGACCAGGAGCGAGCTACAATGGTGAGTAGCCATAACATTTATGTTAAACACTTCCTATTTCATGTCTAACAGTACTTGATTTAACAAATAACCATAAATAAATACAGTGTGGGCACTGAAGTTAACATATGTGATTATACTGCCTAATCTGTCACGGAGTAGATTGTTGCAAAGTAATATAAGATCCAAAGTTGTAATTCAGAATAGTTTTCAAAAGAAGGCCATTAGAATTATATACAAGTCTGATTACCCTTAACATAACAACAAGCTATTAATTAAATCACAAATTCTTCAATTCAAAGATTTGGTAGATTATCAGACAAATAATGTCTAACAGTAATTGATTTAACACATCACGATAAGTAGATTGAGTGTGGGCACTCTCAAGTTAACAGATATGATTATACTGCCTAATCTGTTACAGAGTATGTTGTTGCCAAGTAATGTAGAATAGATCCAAAGTAGTAATCCAGAATAGTTTTGAAGAGGCCATTAGAATAATAAACAAATCTGATTACCTTGAACATAATAACAAGCTAAGTGTTTAATATGTCCTATGAAGTCAAAATTGGGCACCATCATGTGGTGAAATTTGGAATTGCATCACATCCAATTTTGCCTGGGAACAAACAGATTAAATAAATCTTAGTTTTGAATAAGCCACTCCTTCTCAAACAAGTAAACTCTGCCCATTTCGCGCAGTAGATGTTCTGTTAATATCTAGTATTTATACAAAGTCATAATTTAAATTGCTTTCAACCTTCATTCATCGGTTCAACCAACATTACTCGCTCTTATTACCAACTTGTATTGATTTAACTAAGCGTTTAATACTTCCTATCAGGTCTCAAGGCAAGATTTGGCAAAATACAATTTCAGCAAATCCAATTTTGCCAGGGAACAAAAATAGATTAAATAAACTAAATAAGTCTTCTTCCCATTAAATAAATCAGAAAAGTCTGTCTTGTAACCAGTCCTCTTCAAACAAGTAAAGTCTGCCCATTTTGTGCCGTAGATTTTGTGTCTATGCCTAGTATTTAAACAAAATCATAATTTAAACGACTTCTTTCCTTCATTCACTTTGTAAATTTGGAATTGCAGCAAATCGAATTTTGCCAGGGAACAAAAATAGATCAATTAAACTAAATAAGTCTTCTTCCCATTAAATAAATTAAAAAAGTCTGTCTTGTAACCAGTCCTTTTCAAACAAGTAAAGTCTGCCCATTTTGTGCCGTCGATTTTGTGTTAATGCCTAGTATTTATACAAAATCATAATTTAAAGGACTTCATTCCTTCATTCACTTTGGAAATTTGGAATTGCAGCACATCAAATTTTGCCTGGGAAGAAAAGTAGATTAAATAAATTTAATAAGTCTTACTACTTCCCATTAAATAAATTAAATACGTCTTACTTGTTCCCACTCCTTTACAAAAAAGTAGTTTAAAACGAGGTCCCTTCACTCAACCTTTAACCCTATTTATTCACCTTCTAGGCTAAGTGTTAAAGGCTAAGTGTTAAAGGCTAAGTGTTAAAGGCTAAGTGTTAGAGGCTAAGTGCCAGAGGCTAGGCGCCAGAGGCAAGTTTTTTTGGGCTGAAGTTTTAGTGGGGTTAGTGTGAATACAATCCAAAAGAATACAACAGAATACAATACAATAGAATATAATACATAGATTAAATTCAATAGCTCTTACTACTTCCCATTAAATAAATTAAATACGTCTTACTTGTTCCCAATCCTTTTCAAAAAAGTAGTTTAAAACGAGGGCCCTTCACTCAACCTTTAACCTCAACCCCTCACGTCACATTGTGTTGTATCTGTGAATGTTGGTTGTGGCCAAATGATAGTTTTCTTTCATTCGTTTAGGTTCCACGGTGTTTGTTGGCTATGTTTTCCACTGTCAGAAGGATGAAAATACAAAGTACAACGCTTGGACGTGGGCGAAGACGTCACCGGTGAGTCCTTCCTTCCTATTTATTTACCTTCTAGATGCTAGAGGCTAAGTGTTAGAGGCTAAGTGTTAGAGGCTAAGTGTTAAACACAATACGAACAACACAACGATACTGCACTGAACAACACGATACCGCACTGAGAAACACGATACCGCACTGAACAACACGATACCGCACTGAACAACACCATGCCGCACTGAACACCATGCCACACTGAACAACACCATCCCGCACTGAACAACACCATGCCGCACTAAACAACACCATGCCGCACTGAACAACACCATGCCTCACTGAACGACACCATGCCGCACTGAAAGACACCATGCCGCACTGAACGACACCATGCCGCACTGAAAGACACCATCCCGCACTGAACACCATGCCGCACTGAACAACACCATCCTGCACTGAACAACACCATCCCGCACTGAACAACACCATGCCGCACTGAACAACATTATGCCGCACTGAACATTATGCCGCACTGAACAACACCATGCCGCACTGAACAACACCATGCCGCACTGAACAACATTATCCCGCACTGAACAACACCATGCCGCATTGAACAACACCATGCCGCACTGAACAACACCATCCTGCACTGAACAACACCATCCCGCACTAAACAACACCATGCCGCACTGAACAACATTATGGCGCACTGGACAACATTATGCCGCACTGAACAACACCATGCCGCACTGAACAACACCATGCCGCACTGAACAACACCATGCCGCACTGAACAACACCATGCCGCACTGAACAACATTATGCCGCACTGAACAACACCATGCCGCACTGAACAACACCATGCCGCACTGAACAACACGATCCCGCATTGAACAACACCATCCTGCACTGAACAACACCATGCCGCACTGAACAATACCATGCCGCACTGAACAACACCATTCCGCACTGAACAACACCATGCCGCACTGAACGACACCATCCTGCACTGAACAACACCATCCCGCACTGAACAACACCATGCCGCATTAAACAACACCATGCCGCACTGAACAACACCATCCTGCACTGAACAACACCATGCCGCACTGAACAACACCATGCCGCACTGAACAACACCATGCCGCACTGAACAACATTATGCCGCACTGAACAACATTATGCCGCACTAAACAACATTATGTCGCACTGAACAACACCATGCCGCACTGAACAACACCATGCTGCACTGAACAACATTATGCCGCACTGAACAACACGATCCCGCATTGAACAACACCATCCCGCAGTGAACAACACCATGCCGCATTGAACAACACCATGCCGCACTGAACAACACCATGCTGCACTGAACAACATTATGCTGCACTGAACAACACGATCCTGCATTGAACAACACCATGCCGCACTGAACAACACCATCCTGCACTGAACAACACCATGCCGCACTGAACAACACCATGCCGCACTGAACAACATTATGCCGCACTGAAAAACACCATGCCGCACTGAACAACACCATCCCGCACTGAACAACACCATGCCGCATTGAACAACACCATGCCGCACTGAACAACACCATGCTGCACTGAACAACATTATGCTGCACTGAACAACACGATCCTGCATTGAACAACACCATGCCGCACTGAACAACACCATCCTGCACTGAACAACACCATCCTGCACTGAACAACACCACCCCGCACTGAACAACACGATCCCGCATTGAACAACACCATCCCGCACTGAACAACACCATGCCGCACTGAACAACACCATTCCGCACTGAACAACACCATGCCGCACTGAACAACACCATGCCGCACTGAACAACACCATGCCGCACTGAACAACACCATGCCGCACTGAACAACATTATGCCGCACTGAACAACACCATGCCGCACTGAACAACACCATCCCGCACTGAACAACACCATGCAGCATTGAACAACACCATGCCGCACTGAACAACACCATCCTGCACTGAACAACACCATCCCGCACTAAACAACACCATGCCGCACTGAACAACATTATGGCGCACTGGACAACATTATGCCGCACTGAACAACACCATGCCGCACTGAACAACACCATGCCGCACTGAACAACACCATGCCGCACTGAACAACACCATGCCGCACTGAACAACATTATGCCGCACTGAACAACACCATGCCGCACTGAACAACACCATGCCGCACTGAACAACACGATCCCGCATTGAACAACACCATCCTGCACTGAACAACACCATGCCGCACTGAACAACACCATGCCGCACTGAACAACACCATTCCGCACTGAACAACACCATGCCGCACTGAACAACACCATCCTGCACTGAACAACACCATCCCGCACTGAACAACACCATGCCGCATTGAACAACACCATGCCGCACTGAACAACACCATCCTGCACTGTTCAACACCATGCCGCACTGAACAACACCATGCCGCACTGAACAACACCATGCCGCACTGAACAACATTATGCCGCACTGAACAACATTATGCCGCACTAAACAACATTATGTCGCACTGAACAACACCATGCCGCACTGAACAACACCATGCTGCACTGAACAACATTATGCCGCACTGAACAACACGATCTCGCATTGAACAACACCATCCCGCAGTGAACAACACCATGCCGCATTGAACAACACCATGCCGCACTGAACAACACCATCCTGCACTGAACAACACCTTTCCACACTGAACAACACCATGCCGCACTGAACAACATTATGCCGCACTGAACAACACCATGCCGCACTGAACAACACCATGCCGCACTGAACAACACCATGCCGCACTGAACAACACCATGCCGCAATGAACAACACCATCCCGCACTGAACAACACCATGCCGCATTGAACAACACCATGCCGCACTGAACAACACCATCCCGCACTGAACAACACCACCCCGCACTGAACAACACGATCCCGCATTGAACAACACCATCCCGGACTGAACAACACCATGCCGCACTGAACAACACCATTCCGCACTGAACAACACCATGCCGCACTGAACAACACCATGCCGCACTGAACAACACCATGCCGCACTGAACAACACCATGCCGCACTGAACAACATTATGCCGCACTGAACAACACCATGCCGCACTGAACAACACCATCCCGCACTGAACAACACCATGCCGCATTGAACAACACCATGCCGCACTGAACAACACCATCCTGCACTGAACAACACCATCCCGCACTGAACAACACCATGCCGCACTGAACAACATTATGGCGCACTGAACAACATTATGCCGCACTGAACAACACCATGCCGCACTGAACAACACCATGCCGCACTGAACAACACCATGCCGCACTGAACAACATTATGCCGCACTGAACAACATTATGCCGCACTGAACAACACCATGCCGCACTGAACAACACCATGCCGCACTGAACAACACCATGCCGCACTGAACAACACGACGTCGCACTGAACAACACGACGCCGCACAGAACAACACGACGCCGCACAGAATAACACAATACCGCACAGAACAACACAATACCGCACAAACAGTTTTAGATAATATTACGTCGCAGTCATGTGACGCGGACATGACGTCAATAGGCGGAACTCACGGCAAAATTATAATCCGTGGGCGTGGCTTGCAACAGGAAGTAGGAAAGCGGCAGTTCTGGCAAACAAGACACAGCTGTTAGTAACACGATGACTAACAAGGCAAATATTTTTGTTTTCAGCTTGCAACTTGACCGTCTAGAGCGTACAAGGTAATTACAACTGTTTTTTTTTAGCCCTGAAAAGCGAGGGAGTGTGGCGTTTGGGAGGAATGTCGAACTCGGCGTCTGCTTCCAGCCACAGACGCCAAATTTCGACGATTATTTCGACTGGTCAACGGTTGTAAATTATTGCGTTGACTAAAAACTTTAACTCTACTCTTAACTTTGCCGTTTCAGATATGCGGGTATTACACCGCGGAAATGACGTCAATAGGCTGAACTCTCGCCAAAATTCAAATCTGTGGGCGCAATGGCCTTGAGCGAGACACCGGATACAAACACGACGATTATCAACAGAAATATCTTTATTTTCCGCTTGCAAGTGGACCGTCTAGAGCGTACACGGTAAGTACAACTCATTGTGTTTAAAAAGATTTACGTTTGTGTAGTTTGCGTTGCGTTGTATCTGTGAATGTTGGTTGAGGCTAAATGTTAATGTTTAATTTCATTCCTTTAGGTTCCACGGTGTTTGTTGGCTGTATGTTTTCCACTGCAAGAAGAGGCTCGTATCATTGACCAGCAGGAGCTACAATGGTGAGTACCCCTTTCGTCTTCCATTTATGTTAAACACTTCCTATTTCATGTCTAACAGTACTCGATTTAACAAATAACCATAAATAAATACAGTGTGGGCAGTCACGTTAACATATGTGATTATCCTGCCTAATATGTTTATCACAAATATGTCACTAATCACTAATATGTTTATTTGTTTATCACAACACCTTTGGACCTTCAGCAATCGATTATTTACCTTCATCTACATAGAGACAGAACGATGGTGTCTTAAACATCTCATTCATTTCACCAAATAACTTCACGCAGGTGGATAACGGCCGTCTCGGTCACGCTATGTTGCGTGATGCAGTTTTGAAGAACCAAATGCATTTATTCAATGAATAAGTCAAGCTAGTTCTATGTTTATGATGTTGTAAGTTACGGTACCGATTGAAGTTGAGTTCGAAGCCAGTGGAAAACAGCGCTGCGTTTGTGCTCTCCAGGTACAAATGTTGTGATCTCTGACTGACGACCGGGCGAGACTCGAGTAAGAGATGTCCAAACGAGCTCCGGCAGGGCGGGCCAAGGCGGAGCGAACGGACGCCCTTCAGGCCGCCAATGACGAGCTGAGAACCAAACTGATGGACGTCCAGTTAGAACTTCAGCAGGAGAAGAACAAGGTGAAAACCTCAACAGACAGACACTGCCTGCCTCCCTGCCTGCCTCCCTGCCTGCCTCCCTGCCTGCCTCCCTCCCTCCCTCCCAGTTTTCCCGATGTAGATTAGACATGCGTGTGCCATGACTGTGTCAGCCTACATCAACAAATGCACCGAGGACGTCAGCACCACTAAGAATATCATCACCCGGGGCAACCAACGACCCTGGATGACTGAGGAGGTACGTCAAACGCTACGAGCGCGGAACTCTGCCTTCAAGTCTGGCGACAAGGAGACACTGAGGACAGCGAGAGCCAACTTGAACCGTGCCATCAGGATAGCGAAGCGAGACCGCAGTCGAAAATTTCAGGATCGTTTCCACGACGTCAAAAACATCAGGAGTATGTGGCAAGGCATACGGGCGATTACAGACTACAACTCACCCTCCCCCCCCCCGGTGGGTGTAGTTGATGCTGACTTTCTAAATGGTCTAAATAACTTCTTTGGGAGGTTCGAGGCACTAAACGGCACTCCAGCAGTTAAAACTGTCCCCCATCAGGAAGAGGAGGTACTCTGCCTTGACTCCGCCGATGTGTTGAAGACCCTGAGGAGAGTCAACCCCTGTAAGGCCCCTGGCCCCGACAACATTCCTGGGCGTGTGTTCAGGGAATGTGCAAGTCATCTGGCTGGGGTCATCACAGACATTTTTAACACCTCGCTGGGCCAAGCCACAGTGCCGGCGTGCTTTAAGACTGCCTCCATCATTCCGGTGCCGAAGAAACCTCAAATCACCTCATTTAATGATTACCGGCCTGTTGCACTGACTCCGGTTATGATGAAGTGCTTCGAAAGGCTGCTTAAAGGTCACATCGTTTCCAGACTCCCCCTATTATTTGACCCGTTCCAGTTTGCCGACCGGCAAAACCGCTCCACTCAGGACGCCATCTCCTCCGTTCTTCACCTGAGCCTGGCTCACCTGGAGGAGAAGAACACCCATGTGCGGAGGCTGTTCCTGGACTTCAGCTCAGCGTTTAACACCATCATCCCACAGCATCTGGTAGGAAAATTGGAACACCTGGGCTTCAACACCCCCCTTCGCAACTGGCTGCTAGACTTCCTCACCAACAGACCTCAGTCAGTCCGGGTCGGACAGAACACCTCTGATGTCATCACCCTCAGCACAGGCTCCCTTCAGGGCTGCGTCCTGAGCCCCCTGCTGTGCACCCTGATGACACACGACTGCGTCCTCAGGTTCACCACCAATCACATCGTGAAGTCAGCAGACGACACAACGGTGGTGGGGCTCATCAGAGACAACAACGACCTGGACTACAGAGAGGAGGTGGAGCAGCTGGTGGGCTGGTGCAGAGAAAACAGCCTGATCCTGAATGAGGAGAAGATGAAGGAGATCATCGTCGACTTCAGGAAAAAACAGCCTCACCACGCTCCACTGATCATCAACAGCTCAGCTGTGGAGGTGGTCAGCACCACCAAATTCCTGGGGGTCCACATCACAGAAGACCTCACCTGGACTATGAACACTACGGCACTGGTCAAGAGGGCACAGAAGCGCTTGTACTTCCTGCGGAGGATGAGGAGAGCCCACCTGCCCCCACCCATCATGAGGACGTTCTACAGGAGCACCATAGAGAGCATTCTGACAAGCTGTCTCTCTGTGTGGTGTGGAGGCTGCACCGCCTCCGATTGGAAGAACGTGAGGAGAGTGGTGAGGACAGCAGAGAGGATCATAGGGGCTCCTCTTCCCTCCATTCAGGACATTTCATCTCAGCGCTGCATGTCCCGTGCCCGTAACATCATCAATGACCCATCACACCCCCACCATGGACTGTTCTCCCTGCTGCCCTCTGGGAAGAGGTTTGCAGCATCCGCTGCAGGTCCACCAGGTTCTGCAACAGCTTTTTCCCTGCTGTCATCAGACTGTTGAACACTAGAACTGTTGAGCTCTAAACTGAACTCTGCATCACACATTCACAGAACTGTACTTTATGACACTACGGACCTCTATCTTGCACTATCTCGCACTACCAACTTTACTGAACTTGTATAAACCCTTTAAATAGAAGTTTAATACATGGTTTAGCATTCCTCTGCACACTCTTGAATACTGTTTTGCCTACTTGCACTATTGCATAATTATCACTGCTGCACTTTATACTTATTTTTAATATATATATATATATATATAGTATATATGTATATATATATATTTTCATAGGATATGTTACTTCTATTCAACTGCAATATCACTACTTTGTTGTAAGACGTATGCAACGGAATTTCGTTTTGTATGCACCATGTGCAGACAAGATGACAATAAAGTTTGTCTAAGTCTAAGTCATGTCAGGTCAGCTGTCTGGAGAGAGAGAGAAGTCAGGACCTGCGGGCGGAGCACCACCGTGCCACCGCCGCCATGACGGAACTCAAAAGCAAACTCCATGAGGAGAAGCAGAAAGAGTTAGCCATTACCAGGGAGACATTACTGCGGCAGCATGAAATGGAGCTGATGAGAGTGATCAAAATCAAAGATGGAGAGATCCAGCGACTGAATGCCTTGGTCCTCAGCCTGAGGGACGGCTCCATGGACAAGGTGATCCGCTCTATCCGTGTCTGACTATCCGCACGCCACGTCGGGCTTCGATGCGGCCGCTACCGTATTGTGTAGCTTGTCCCCAGTAAGCGTCGCGGCGCTCCGTTGCGGTCTCAACGGCCCGGTGTGGCGCAATGTCTGCTCAGGTGAGGAGGGGGGGCGCTTTGCTGGCGGAGGTGGAGGAGACGCGGCGGTGTCGGGAGACCGAGCGGTGTCGCCTCCACCAGGAGCGCGGAAGAAGCCCTGGCAGCGGCCCAGCAGGCCTGGCAGTCCCGAGCGGCCGAGCTCCGATCGGCTCATCACCAGCATCGGGAGGAGCTGAGCCGAACCAAGAGAGACTGCGAGAGGGAGATCCGCCGACTGGTAGGACTGATCAGATGCGCGGTGCGTGGCTATGTTCCCAATTTCGTTGTATACCTGCAGTGCAATGACACCTAAGGCATTCTATTCTATTCTATTTCACAAGAAGAAAATGTCCGGTTGCTCGCTTCGCTTTTGTCACAGCAAAGGTGTTCTAGTCGATTCCAGAAAAAAATTGGCCGGTTGCTCTCTTTGTTTTTGTCACAATTCTGGCAAATGAGTTTGCCCGCCTGCCTGAGCGCTCCCCGTTTGTACATCCAGACGGATGAGATCAAGCTGAAAGACAGAGCGGTTAGTGTTTTGGATGAAGCCCTGGGGCCGGCCACGTCCACCGCCTTCAGCTGCAGACTCAGGCTGCCGAGCAGCAGATCGCTGCCCTGAGGGATTCCCAAAGGGCGGGCCTAAACTACCCTGGAAGTGGGGTCAACGCCGCTACTAGCAATCCTCTTCATTGCGTAAGCCACCTCATCACACACTTGCAGTACGCATGACTTAGTTCGTTGCTGGATGAAGGTAGCACAAAAACAGTTTTGAACTTTGAACGAGTGCTTGTGTGTGTGTGTTGCGGGGCGTTTTCAGTCTCAGGAGGATCGGGACACGCGACGGTTTCATCTGAAAATCGCTGAGCTCAGCGCAGTCATCAGGAAACTGGAGGATCGAAACGCCCTGCTTTCTGAAGAGCGCAATGAACTGGTAATTTATTGACGGCACGCTTGAAGGTTTGCGCTACGTTTGATGCGCGCCATCCAGCGAGGCACCCATTGCGCTTGCTTATTAGTTGAGCGGCGCGGCGAGTCGGTTGCCTGGTAGATGTCTTTTATTGGGAGCCAAAGCCACGATTCCGTTCAAACCGATGCAAAAGGAATGGATACGTTCTGGCCCGCGTGTTGTGCGTCTTTCACATCCCGCACTTCATGCTTGCAGCTAAAGCGACTGAGAGAAACAGAAAGCCAGTTTCTGCCACTCCTGTACAAAAACAAACGCCTGAGCAGGAAGAATGAAGAACTCTCGCTGGTGCTGTGTCGCCTTGAAAACAAAGTGCGCTTTGTCACCCAGGAGAACGAGGAGATGGCAAGCTTGGTAAGTCGACGCGGACAACGGCGGCGTGCCAACAGAGTCCACTGCATTTGTGTTCCACAGAGAAGGCCTAGTTCGCTCAATGACCTGGACCGCGGTTGCGGCCAGCAGGACGGTGAAATGGAGTTCCTTCAAGTTGTGGAGCAGCGGCACATCATCGACGACTTGTCCAAGGTCTTCAGGCAGGCGACTCGGTGCACGTACGGCAGCGCCGCGCTCGCTCGCTGTCGCCAGGAAACCTTTTCCGTCCAAAGCTTGGCCGGCGGCCGCCATCCAAAAAATTGGCCCCTTAAATTCCGACCTTTCAAGCAGGAGCATTGTGCGCACGCGTTTGAACACGCTTTAGACTTGTTTTGCCGTTTTCAGCAGCTCAAAGCTCCCGTTTTGTCAGCGCCTTTGCCACTCGCTGTGCGCTGAAAACGACGGACTTGCCCGGCTGCTCAGCCCGTCAACCATGAGCCGCGAGCGCGACGTCATTGTCCGTAGGCAGCTAGTGGCAAAATGCACCCTGTTAGAGTTGCGCTCGCTCCAACTTATTTTGCAAGAACCACACGGGAGACAAGTAAGTTCTTTTGGACACCTGCAGGTGGAGAGTCCATCCGTTGTACGAATGAAGTCTGACTCTCGGCTCCTGCACGAGCATTTTAATTAAGAGAAACAGGGTGGGTGTAAGAGTGGATTGAATAGAGGAAGCCCTTGACCTCTAGTCAAAACATAGCAAGGGGTGTTTTACGACTTTGTGTAGGAAGGGATAAGCGATAGGGATAAATAAGGGATAAATAATATTATTTATTACAGGTCGCAGTCAAAGTCAAAGCAACACAATGATACGATAAAGATAATCTGGAAAACCCTGACACACCCTGTAGTTGTCACTTTTGGAAAAGACGAGCGTCCCTCCAATCATCGCCGGTGACGTGTTTTTCAGGCTCTGGAGACAGGAGCTCATGTCAGAAATGTCATTGTGAGTCGCGTTTGTTTCTGCGCCGGAGCCGTTCGTTCCCTTTGCATCCAAAGAATCTCAAAGGCGGATTATTTGTGTCGACAGGAGAGAGATTTGCTGCTACGATACCGACGTCGAGAATCTCTGAGGAGGAACAAAGCGTGAGGTCCTGCAAGGTGAGTCTGTTTGTTTGCGGCTGCTTGGTGTTGCGCAAGATGAAATGGCCTTTTTCTCGCTATCGTTCCTCTCGTCGATTCATCGTGAGGTGTCGCTTCAGTTTGTTCAGAGAGATGTTTGCTTCCGCGCCCGCAGGTCATCGAAACATTTTACGGCTACGACGAAGACGTGTTGGTGGACTCGGACGGATCGTCCTTGTCTTTTCACACCGACAGAACCCCCGACACGGAACCCGAAGAGGTAGCCCGCCATTTCTGCCAGCGTATTGGCACCAAACATTCCTCTTCAGCCTGGAATCGGACTCGTCTTTGCGTCGCGGGTGCTTTGTCGCCGGTCTGACTGATTCTGGTACTAGTGCTGTGTTGCATTGGTGTGTGCATGAAGAGGCGGAGCTTCGCTACCGCCAGCTGACGCAAGAATATCAAGCGCTGCAACGAGCCTACGCTCTGCTAGCCCAGACCAGCGAAAGGGGACTACGACGCCGAGAAGGAGATCAAGGTGGCGCCCCTTCCCGCAACCCCCGGCCGGGTCGCAGCCTCCCCGTTCTCACCCAGCCTCGGGTGTTCTCTGGTCTGAAAGGAGGAGGAGGAGCCTCCCTCCTCCTCCTTTCAGACCAGAGAAAAGCTGATGGTAGAAATGGGTCACTATCAAAGCAGAGTAGCAGATCTGGAGTCAGCGCTGAAGCAACAAGGACAGGTAAGCTCATCAATGAGCACACCTTTTTCTCAGACAAAATAGCTACATTCTTCAGTCACTCATCCGTCTGGCATTACTGGACCAACCCCCCCCCCCCCCCCCCCCCCGAACGTGGCTGGGAAAATGCGGAGAAAAGCAAATGTCATTTTCCAGTCAACCAAAGAATTTGTGGATGAAAATGACACAACATTCCAAAGCTGTCCACGCGTTTGTCTCTTCTAGAATGTCAAGTGGGTGGAGGAGAAGCAGCTGCTGCGTCAGAGCAATCAGCAGTTGGCCGAAAAGGTGACGGAAAGAAAGGCGCTGGGCGGAGTCGCTTGGCGTCACACCTGTCGGGAAGCCCCGCAGATGAGGTCTGACTGTCTTTTCAGGTCAGGCGGATGGAGGCGGAAGAAGCGCGTCTGAAAGAGCACATCCAGGATATCCGAGACCAAAACGAACTGCTTGAGTTCCGCATCCTGGAGCTGGAGGTGGGAAGACTCGCACAAGCGTGTTGAGGCCAGAGATGTGACGGACGGACGGACGGACGGACGGACGGATGCATGCCTCTGCCTTTCAGGAGAGGGAGTGGCGCTCCCCCGTCTTGAAGTTTCTGCAAGTCCGTTTCCCAGACGGCCTCAGCCCTTTGCAGATCTACTGCGAGGCCGAGGGCGTGAGCGTACGTAAGGCGTCCCTCGCAACCCTAACCTTAACCCGAGGTCCCAGAACACCTTACATTGCTCCTTGCGCCTTTCCCCCGGACATCGTCATCAGTGATCTGATGAAGAAGCTGGACATCCTGGGCTATAACGCCGTAAGTGTATGTCGAACTCCTTATGTTCGCACTCCACGAGACTCGGCGGCTCAAATGTGACTTTTGGAAGGCTTTGCGCTGAAAGAAGCTTGTTGACGCTGTGCCTTTGGGCTCTTGCAGAATCTCACCAACGAGGAGCAGGTGGTCGTGATTCACGCCAGGACCCTTCTCACCCTAGCCGAGAAGGTAACGCGCACGTCCACGCACGCTCTCGCATTCTGCTTATGTGACAGCAGCCTTTCCTCAGTGGTTAGAATACATCAAAGTGACCAAGTCAGCACTTCAACAGAAGATGTTGGACATTGAAAGTGAGAAGGTAGACAGACACGCGACATCAGCCAAGGGGAACTCCGGCAATGTGCCCCAACAATTCTGACCTTGAGCTGTGCTAGGATATGTTCTGCAAGCAGAAGGGCTACCTGGATGAAGAGTTGGACTTCAGGAAGTGTTCCATGGACCAGGCTCATAAGGTAAGCCGCCCTCAAATCTCCCGCCGGACCACTGATGGACGAGGATTGCGGCCCAGAGGATCCTGGAGCTGGAGGCCATGTTGTACGAGGCGCTACCGCAGCGGGACTGCCCCGCCACGGACGGCGAAAAAGCCAGCCACGCTGGCGTGAATGACGTGCTGACGGCGGATCAGAGAGAAGAGCTTAGGAGCGCCGTGGACCAATGGAAGCGAGCCCTGATGTGCGAGTTGAGGGAGCGCGACGCTTGCATCCTCCAAGAGAGAATGGATCTGCTGCACAGCGCGCAACAGGTAAGGGCCCAAAGCCAGCCCGGCACTTACTTGCACGCTTACTGGCTTTTGAATGCCACTTTCCATTTGTCCGTCCTAGAGGAACAAAGAGCTGAAAGAATTCATCGAAGCTCAGAAGAGACAAATCAAACAATTGGAGGAGAAGTTTCTGTTTCTCTTTCTATTCTTCTCCTTGGCCTTCATTCTGTGGCCCTAACACCAGCTGGTGAGTGAGCTCCAGCGGCACCGCACTCGACACCTCCGATACACTGCCAGCCGGTCTCAGACGTTGGCAGACGCTCCGATGCCAACGTATACCCCCCGCCACGGTGACAGAGGCACCGCGTCACACCGGCGCTCATCCAATCAGAAGGCAGGAAAAGCAAATTCACATGCAGGGCACTTTTGAACCAGAAGAGAGCGCCACAAAAAACGGTTGTTGCCCCAAACGCGCACTAAAAAGGGTCAGAATAACAAGAGTGCCACTGGCCAGCCGGGGCCACCCGTCCAGCTGTTTCTTCAGGGGGGAAAAAAATTGGAGTCACCGGTGAGTACATTTTGCATTTAGCTCTGCTTTTCTGCTTCTGTCTTCAAGTGTGTGGCATCCTGCGATCAAAGATTCAGCCAACCCCAAAGCGGTTGACCTCAACGTCCCACCACCATGCCTACCAGAGCAGGTGACGTGATGCTTTGGACATCCTTCCGTCTCAGATGCCCAAAAGTACTCTTTGCCACATCTGCGGCAATACGGTGTCTTTTCAAAGGTGCAAATAAATCCAGCGTGGGCGGAACACGCACGTCTTCGGTTTTTCCCGCTTTGTTTGTGTGACAGCTGTTGTGAAAATTTTATACAAATAAAGTTGTATAGTACAGGTTTGGCCAAGCCGCAACTCCCGAACCGCATGCGGCTCTTTTATGTTCATATCAACATTTGTGTGTGTGTGTGTGTGTGGGGGGGGGGGGGGGGGGGGTTGTGCGTGTTGGCTTCACTTGAGTTCAATTTGGTATTTTGGTCAAAAGCGCATGTGGTGAAATTCCACAAAGTAGGATGGGCAAACACATTTCTTTAAACTATGAGTGTCAATTGGGCTCTCGAAATGGCAGACGTCGTGGTCACGTGACGCAGACAAGACGTCAATGGACGTGGGCAGAGTTAACTTGTTTAAAAGGGAGTAGGCAGAAGAAATATTTAATTTATTTAAATCTATTTTGAGTGCACACCATTATGCCAATGCATAACAACTGTAAATCTACTAAACAAAACAGCGGTTGCTATATGACATCTGCCACGTCGTGGTCACGTGACATACGTGACGTCGATGGGCGTAACTTTCGCCGGAATTCAAATCCGCGGGGAGAGTTAACTTGTTTAAAAGAGAGTGGGCAGAAGAATTATTTAATTTATTTAAATCTATTTGGTGTGTGCGCCATTATGTCAATGCATAACAACTGTAAGTCTACTAAACAAAACAGCGGTTGCTATTTGACGTCTGCCACGTCGTGGTCACGTGACGCGGACGTGACGTCGACGCCTACTTTACATCCCACCGATCACAGGACTCCTCGGCTGCATAACCGTGCCCCCTTCCCAACCAATCGGATTTGCTATACGCGAAAACGACGCCAATGGAAAGAGCTTCCGCCCAAATTTAAATCCGTGGGCGTGGCTCGCAGCAGGAAGTAGGAAAATGGCGGCGATGTTGACAAAGACACAGCGGATGGTAACATACGACTAACAAGAGAAATATTTTCATTTTCTGCTTGCAACTGGACCGTCCAGAGCGTACACGGTAAGTACAACTCATCGTTTTTAAAAAGAAGTACTTTTGTTGCCCTGAAAAGCGAGTGAGCGTGGCGTTTGTGGGGGACGTCGAATTTCGACGATTCTTTCTGGTCAACGGTTGTAAATGATTGTGTTGATTAAAAAAGAAAACTTGATGTAACTCTACTTTTAACTGCCGTTTCAGATAGATTTGGAATTGCATCACATCCAATTTTGCCTAGAGCGTACACGGTAAGTAACACTCGTTGTGTTTAAGGAGATTTACGTTTGTAATAGCAGAAGTGTAGCCGCGTTGCGTTGTACGTGTGAATGTTGGTCCGGGCGAAATGTTAATGTTTAATTTCATTCCTTTAGGTTCCACGGTGTTTGTTGGCTGCAAGTTTTCCACTGCAAGAAGAGGCTCATATCATTGACCAGGAGCGAGCTACAATGGTGAGTAGCCATAACATTTATGTTAAACACTTCCTATTTCATGTCTAACAGTACTTGATTTAACAAATAACCATAAATAAATACAGTGTGGGCACTGAAGTTAACATATGTGATTATACTGCCTAATCTGTCACCGAGTAGATTGTTGCAAAGTAATATAAGATCCAAAGTTGTAATTCAGAATAGTTTTCAAAAGAAGGCCATTAGAATTATATACAAGTCTGATTACCCTGAACAAGCTATTAATTAAATCACAAATTCTTCAATTCAAAGATTTGGTAGATTATCAGACAAATAATGTCTAACAGTAATTGATTTAACACATCACGATAAGTAGATTGAGTGTGGGCACTCTCAAGTTAACATATGTGATTATACTGCCTAATCTGTTACAGAGTATGTTGTTGCCAAGTAATGTAGAATAGATCCAAAGTAGTAATCCAGAATAGTTTTGAAGAGGCCATTAGAATGATAAACAAATCTGATTACCTTGAACATAATAACAAGCTAAGTGTTTAATATGTCCTATGAAGTCAAAATTGGGCACCATCATGTGGTGAAATTTGGAATTGCATCACATCCAATTTTGCCTGGGAACAAACAGATTACATAAATCTTAGTTTTGAATAAGCCACTCCTTCTCAAACAAGTAAACTCTGCCCATTTTGCGCAGTAGATGTTCTGTTAATATCTAGTATTTATACAAAGTCATAATTTAAATTGCTTTCAACCTTCATTCATCGGTTCAACCAACATTACTCGCTCTTATTACCAACTTGTATTGATTTAACTAAGCGTTTAATACTTCCTATCAGGTCTCAAATCGAGATTTGGCAAAATACAATTTCAGCAAATCCAATTTTGCCAGGGAACAAAAATAGATTAAATAAACTAAATAAGTCCTCTTCCCATTAAATAAATCAGAAAAGTCTGTCTTGTAACCAGTCCTCCTCAAACAAGTAAAGTCTGCCCATTTTGTGCCGTAGATTTTGTGTCTATGCCTAGTATTTAAACAAAATCATAATTTAAACGACTTCTTTCCTTCATTCACTTTGGAAATTTGGAATTGCAGCAAATCGAATTTTGGCAGGGAACAAAAATAGATCAATTAAACTAAATAAGTCTTCTTCCCATTAAATAAATTAAAAAAGTCTGTCTTGTAACCAGTCCTTTTCAAACAAGTAAAGTCTGCCCATTTTGTGCCGTCGATTTTGTGTTAATGCCTAGTATTTATACAAAATCATAATTTAAAGGACTTCATTCCTTCATTCACTTTGGAAATTTGGAATTGCAGCACATCAAATTTTGCCTGGGAAGAAAAGTAGATTAAATAAATTTAATAAGTCTTACTACTTCCCATTAAATAAATTAAATACGTCTTACTTGTTCCCACTCCTTTTCAAAACAGTAGTTTAAAACGAGGGCCCTTCACTCAATCTTTAACCTCAACCCCGCACGTTGTGTTGTATCTGTGAATGTTGGTTGTGGCCAAATGATAGTTTTCTTTCATTCGTTTAGGTTCCAAGAAAACTTGATGTAACTCTACTTTTAACTGCCGTTTCAGATAAGCGGGTATTACGTCGCAGTCAAATGCCGCGGATATGACGTAATTGCCCGAACCTCCGCCAAAATTCAAATCTGTTGGCGCGATGGCCGTGAGCCACTGAGCAGCGACGATTATCAACAGAAATATCTTTATTTTCTGCTTGCAACTGGACCGTCTAGAGCGTACACGGTAAGTAACACTCATTGTGTTTAAGGAGATTTACGTTTGTAATAGCAGAAGTGTAGCCGCGTTGCGTTGTACGTGTGAAAATTGGTCGAGGCGAAATGTTAATGTTTAATTTCATTCCTTTAAGTTCCACGGTGTTTGTTGGCTGCAAGTTTTCCACTGCAAGAAGAGGCTCGTATCATTGACCAGGAGCGAGCTACAATGGTGAGTAGCCATAACATTTATGTTAAACACTTCCTATTTCATGTCTAACAGTACTTGATTTAACAAATAACCATAAATAAATACAGTGTGGGCACTGAAGTTAACATATGTGATTATACTGCCTAATCTGTCACGGAGTAGATTGTTGCAAAGTAATATAAGATCCAAAGTTGTAATTCAGAATAGTTTTCAAAAGAAGGCCATTAGAATTATATACAAGTCTGATTACCCTTAACATAACAACAAGCTATTAATTAAATCACAAATTCTTCAATTCAAAGATTTGGTAGATTATCAGACAAATAATGTCTAACAGTAATTGATTTAACACATCACGATAAGTAGATTGAGTGTGGGCACTCTCAAGTTAACAGATATGATTATACTGCCTAATCTGTTAGAGTATGTTGTTGCCAAGTAATGTAGAATAGATCCAAAGTAGTAATCCAGAATAGTTTTGAAGAGGCCATTAGAATAATAAACAAATCTGATTACCTTGAACATAATAACAAGCTAAGTGTTTAATATGTCCTATGAAGTCAAAATTGGGCACCATCATGTGGTGAAATTTGGAATTGCATCACATCCAATTTTGCCTGGGAACAAACAGATTAAATAAATCTTAGTTTTGAATAAGCCACTCCTTCTCAAACAAGTAAACTCTGCCCATTTCGCGCAGTAGATGTTCTGTTAATATCTAGTATTTATACAAAGTCATAATTTAAATTGCTTTCAACCTTCATTCATCGGTTCAACCAACATTACTCGCTCTTATTACCAACTTGTATTGATTTAACTAAGCGTTTAATACTTCCTATCAGGTCTCAAGGCAAGATTTGGCAAAATACAATTTCAGCAAATCCAATTTTGCCAGGGAACAAAAATAGATTAAATAAACTAAATAAGTCTTCTTCCCATTAAATAAATCAGAAAAGTCTGTCTTGTAACCAGTCCTCTTCAAACAAGTAAAGTCTGCCCATTTTGTGCCGTAGATTTTGTGTCTATGCCTAGTATTTAAACAAAATCATAATTTAAACGACTTCTTTCCTTCATTCACTTTGGAAATTTGGAATTGCAGCAAATCGAATTTTGCCAGGGAACAAAAATAGATCAATTAAACTAAATAAGTCTTCTTCCCATTAAATAAATTAAAAAAGTCTGTCTTGTAACCAGTCCTTTTCAAACAAGTAAAGTCTGCCCATTTTGTGCCGTCGATTTTGTGTTAATGCCTAGTATTTATACAAAATCATAATTTAAAGGACTTCATTCCTTCATTCACTTTGGAAATTTGGAATTGCAGCACATCAAATTTTGCCTGGGAAGAAAAGTAGATTAAATAAATTTAATAAGTCTTACTACTTCCCATTAAATAAATTAAATACGTCTTACTTGTTCCCACTCCTTTACAAAAAAGTAGTTTAAAACGAGGTCCCTTCACTCAACCTTTAACCCTATTTATTCACCTTCTAGGCTAAGTGTTAAAGGCTAAGTGTTAAAGGCTAAGTGTTAAAGGCTAAGTGTTAGAGGCTAAGTGCCAGAGGCTAGGCGCCAGAGGCGAGTTTTTGTGGGCTGAAGTTTTAGTGGGGTTAGTGTGAATACAATCCAAAAGAATACAACAGAATACAATACAATAGAATATAATACATAGATTAAATTCAATAGCTCTTACTACTTCCCATTAAATAAATTAAATACGTCTTACTTGTTCCCAATCCTTTTCAAAAAAGTAGTTTAAAACGAGGGCCCTTCACTCAACCTTTAACCTCAACCCCGCACGTCACATTGTGTTGTATCTGTGAATGTTGGTTGTGGCCAAATGATAGTTTTCTTTCATTCGTTTAGGTTCCACGGTGTTTGTTGGCTATGTTTTCCACTGTCAGAAGGATGAAAATACAAAGTACAACGCTTGGACGTGGGCGAAGACGTCACCGGTGAGTCCTTCCTTCCTATTTATTTACCTTCTAGATGCTAGAGGCTAAGTGTTAGAGGCTAAGTGTTAGAGGCTAAGTGTTAAACACAATACGAACAACACAACGATACTGCACTGAACAACACGATACCGCACTGAGAAACACGATACCGCACTGAACAACACGATACCGCACTGAACAACACCATGCCGCACTGAACACCATGCCACACTGAACAACACCATCCCGCACTGAACAACACCATGCCGCACTAAACAACACCATGCCGCACTGAACAACACCATGCCTCACTGAACGACACCATGCCGCACTGAAAGACACCATGCCGCACTGAACGACACCATGCCGCACTGAAAGACACCATCCCGCACTGAACACCATGCCGCACTGAACAACACCATCCTGCACTGAACAACACCATCCCGCACTGAACAACACCATGCCGCACTGAACAACATTATGCCGCACTGAACATTATGCCGCACTGAACAACACCATGCCGCACTGAACAACACCATGCCGCACTGAACAACATTATGCCGCACTGAACAACACCATGCCGCACTGAACAACACCATGCCGCACTGAACAACACCATGCCGCACTGAAGAACATTATGCCGCACTGAACAACACCATGCCGCACTGAACAACACCATCCTGCACTGAACAACACCATTCCGCATTGAACACCATGCCGCACTGAACAACACCATCCCGCACTGAACAACACCATCCCGCACTGAACAACACCATGCCGCACTGAACAACATTATGCCGCACTGAACAACATTATGCCGCACTGAACAACACCATGCCGCACTGAACAACACCATGCCGCACTGAACAACACCATGCCGCACTGAACAACATTATAACGCACTGAACAACACCATCCCGCACTGAACAACACCATGCCGCACTAAACAACATTATGCCGCACTGAACAACATTATGCCGAAATGAACAACACCATGCCGCACTGAACAACACCATGCCGCACTGAACAACACCATCCTGCACTGAACAACACCATCCCGCACTGAACAACACCATGCCGCACTGAACAACACCATGCCGCACTGAACAACACCATGCCGCAATGAACAACACCATCCCGCACTGAACAACATTATGCCGCACTGAACAACATTATGCCGCACTGAACAACATTATGCCGCACTGAACAACACCATGCCGCACTGAACAACACCATCCTGCACTGAACAACACCATCCCGCACTGAACAACACCATGCCGCACTGAACAACATTATGGCGCACTGAACAACATTATGCCGCACTGAACAACACCATGCCGCACTGAACAACACCATGCCGCACTGAACAACACCATGCCGCAATGAACAACACCATCCCGCACTGAACAACACCATGCCGCACTGAGCAACACCATGCCGCACTGAACAACACCATCCTGCACTGAACAACACCATGCCGCACTGAACAACACCATTCCGCACTGAACAACACCATGCCGCACTGAACAACATTACGCTGCACTGAACAACACCATGCCGCACTGAACAACACCATGCCGCACTGAACAACACCATGCCGCATTGAACAACACCATGCCGCATTGAACAACACCATGCCGCACTGAACAACACCATCCTGCACTGAACAACACCATGCCGCATTGAACAACACCATGCCGCACTGAACAACACCATCCTGCACTGAACAACACCATCCCGCACTGAACAACACCATCCCGCATTGAACAACACCATCCTGCACTGAACAACACCATGCCGCACTGAACAACACGATGCCGCACTGAACAACACCATTCCGCACTGAACAACACCATGCCGCACTGAACAACACCATCCTGCACTGAACAACACCATCCCGCACTGAACAACACCATGCCGCATTGAACAACACCATCCTGCACTGAACAACACCATCCTGCACTGAACAACACCATGCCGCACTGAACAACACCATGCTGCACTGAACAACATTATGCTGCACTGAACAACACGATCCTGCATTGAACAACACCATGCCGCACTGAACAACACCATCCTGCACTGAACAACACCATGCCGCACTGAACAACACCATGCCGCACTGAACAACATTATGCCGCACTGAAAAACACCATGCCGCACTGAACAACACCATCCCGCACTGAACAACACCATGCCGCATTGAACAACACCATGCCGCACTGAACAACACCATGCTGCACTGAACAACATTATGCTGCACTGAACAACACGATCCTGCATTGAACAACACCATGCCGCACTGAACAACACCATCCTGCACTGAACAACACCATCCTGCACTGAACAACACCACCCCGCACTGAACAACACGATCCCGCATTGAACAACACCATCCCGCACTGAACAACACCATGCCGCACTGAACAACACCATTCCGCACTGAACAACACCATGCCGCACTGAACAACACCATGCCGCACTGAACAACACCATGCCGCACTGAACAACACCATGCCGCACTGAACAACATTATGCCGCACTGAACAACACCATGCCGCACTGAACAACACCATCCCGCACTGAACAACACCATGCCGCATTGAACAACACCATGCCGCACTGAACAACACCATCCTGCACTGAACAACACCATCCCGCACTAAACAACACCATGCCGCACTGAACAACATTATGGCGCACTGGACAACATTATGCCGCACTGAACAACACCATGCCGCACTGAACAACACCATGCCGCACTGAACAACACCGTGCCGCACTGAACAACACCATGCCGCACTGAACAACATTATGCCGCACTGAACAACACCATGCCGCACTGAACAACACCATGCCGCACTGAACACGATCCCGCATTGAACAACACCATCCTGCACTGAACAACACCATGCCGCACTGAACAACACCATGCCGCACTGAACAACACCATTCCGCACTGAACAACACCATGCCGCACTGAACAACACCATCCTGCACTGAACAACACCATCCCGCACTGAACAACACCATGCCGCATTGAACAACACCATGCCGCACTGAACAACACCATCCTGCACTGAACAACACCATGCCGCACTGAACAACACCATGCCGCACTGAACAACACCATGCGGCACTGAACAACATTATGCCGCACTGAACAACATTATGCCGCACTAAACAACATTATGTCGCACTGAACAACACCATGCCGCACTGAACAACACCATGCTGCACTGAACAACATTATGCCGCACTGAACAACACGATCCCGCATTGAACAACACCATCCCGCAGTGAACAACACCATGCCGCATTGAACAACACCATGCCGCACTGAACAACACCATGCTGCACTGAACAACATTATGCTGCACTGAACAACACGATCCTGCATTGAACAACACCATGCCGCACTGAACAACACCATCCTGCACTGAACAACACCTTTCCACACTGAACAACACCATGCCGCACTGAACAACATTATGCCGCACTGAACAACACCATGCCGCACTGAACAACACCATGCCGCACTGAACAACACCATGCCGCACTGAACAACACCATGCCGCAATGAACAACACCATCCCGCACTGAACAACACCATGCCGCATTGAACAACACCATGCCGCACTGAACAACACCATCCCGCACTGAACAACACCACCCCGCACTGAACAACACGATCCCGCATTGAACAACACCATCCCGGACTGAACAACACCATGCCGCACTGAACAACACCATTCCGCACTGAACAACACCATGCCGCACTGAACAACACCATGCCGCACTGAACAACACCATGCCGCACTGAACAACACCATGCCGCACTGAACAACATTATGCCGCACTGAACAACACCATGCCGCACTGAACAACACCATCCCGCACTGAACAACACCATGCCGCATTGAACAACACCATGCCGCACTGAACAACACCATCCTGCACTGAACAACACCATCCCGCACTGAACAACACCATGCCGCACTGAACAACATTATGGCGCACTGAACAACATTATGCCGCACTGAACAACACCATGCCGCACTGAACAACACCATGCCGCACTGAACAACACCATGCCGCACTGAACAACATTATGCCGCACTGAACAACATTATGCCGCACTGAACAACACCATGCCGCACTGAACAACACCATGCCGCACTGAACAACACCATGCCGCACTGAACAACACGACGTCGCACTGAACAACACGACGCCGCACAGAACAACACGACGCCGCACAGAATAACACAATACCGCACAGAACAACACAATACCGCACAAACAGTTTTAGATAATATTACGTCGCAGTCATGTGACGCGGACATGACGTCAATAGGCGGAACTCACGGCAAAATTATAATCCGTGGGCGTGGCTTGCAACAGGAAGTAGGAAAGCGGCAGTTCTGGCAAACAAGACACAGCTGTTAGTAACACGATGACTAACAAGGCAAATATTTTTGTTTTCAGCTTGCAACTTGACCGTCTAGAGCGTACAAGGTAATTACAACTGTTTTTTTTTAGCCCTGAAAAGCGAGGGAGTGTGGCGTTTGGGAGGAATGTCGAACTCGGCGTCTGCTTCCAGCCACAGACGCCAAATTTCGACGATTATTTCGACTGGTCAACGGTTGTAAATTATTGCGTTGACTAAAAACTTTATTTAACTCTACTCTTAACTTTGCCGTTTCAGATATGCGGGTATTACACCGCGGAAATGACGTCAATAGGCTGAACTCTCGCCAAAATTCAAATCTGTGGGCGCAATGGCCTTGAGCGAGACACCGGATACAAACACGACGATTATCAACAGAAATATCTTTATTTTCCGCTTGCAAGTGGACCGTCTAGAGCGTACACGGTAAGTACAACTCATTGTGTTTAAAAAGATTTACGTTTGTGTAGTTTGCGTTGCGTTGTATCTGTGAATGTTGGTTGAGGCTAAATGTTAATGTTTAATTTCATTCCTTTAGGTTCCACGGTGTTTGTTGGCTGTATGTTTTCCACTGCAAGAAGAGGCTCGTATCATTGACCAGCAGGAGCTACAATGGTGAGTACCCCTTTCGTCTTCCATTTATGTTAAACACTTCCTATTTCATGTCTAACAGTACTCGATTTAACAAATAACCATAAATAAATACAGTGTGGGCAGTCACGTTAACATATGTGATTATCCTGCCTAATATGTTTATCACAAATATGTCACTAATCACTAATATGTTTATTTGTTTATCACAACACCTTTGGACCTTCAGCAATCGATTATTTACCTTCATCTACATAGAGACAGAACGATGGTGTCTTAAACATCTCATTCATTTCACCAAATAACTTCACGCAGGTGGATAACGGCCGTCTCGGTCACGCTATGTTGCGTGATGCAGTTTTGAAGAACCAAATGCATTTATTCAATGAATAAGTCAAGCTAGTTCTATGTTTATGATGTTGTAAGTTACGGTACCGATTGAAGTTGAGTTCGAAGCCAGTGGAAAACAGCGCTGCGTTTGTGCTCTCCAGGTACAAATGTTGTGATCTCTGACTGACGACCGGGCGAGACTCGAGTAAGAGATGTCCAAACGAGCTCCGGCAGGGCGGGCCAAGGCGGAGCGAACGGACGCCCTTCAGGCCGCCAATGACGAGCTGAGAACCAAACTGATGGACGTCCAGTTAGAACTTCAGCAGGAGAAGAACAAGGTGAAAACCTCAACAGACAGACACTGCCTGCCTCCCTGCCTGCCTCCCTGCCTGCCTCCCTGCCTGCCTCCCTCCCTCCCAGTTTTCCCGATGTAGATTAGACATGCGTGTGCCATGACTGTGTCAGCCTACATCAACAAATGCACCGAGGACGTCAGCACCACTAAGAATATCATCACCCGGGGCAACCAACGACCCTGGATGACTGAGGAGGTACGTCAAACGCTACGAGCGCGGAACTCTGCCTTCAAGTCTGGCGACAAGGAGACACTGAGGACAGCGAGAGCCAACTTGAACCGTGCCATCAGGATAGCGAAGCGAGACCGCAGTCGAAAATTTCAGGATCGTTTCCACGACGTCAAAAACATCAGGAGTATGTGGCAAGGCATACGGGCGATTACAGACTACAACTCACCCTCCCCCCCCCCGGTGGGTGTAGTTGATGCTGACTTTCTAAATGGTCTAAATAACTTCTTTGGGAGGTTCGAGGCACTAAACGGCACTCCAGCAGTTAAAACTGTCCCCCATCAGGAAGAGGAGGTACTCTGCCTTGACTCCGCCGATGTGTTGAAGACCCTGAGGAGAGTCAACCCCTGTAAGGCCCCTGGCCCCGACAACATTCCTGGGCGTGTGTTCAGGGAATGTGCAAGTCATCTGGCTGGGGTCATCACAGACATTTTTAACACCTCGCTGGGCCAAGCCACAGTGCCGGCGTGCTTTAAGACTGCCTCCATCATTCCGGTGCCGAAGAAACCTCAAATCACCTCATTTAATGATTACCGGCCTGTTGCACTGACTCCGGTTATGATGAAGTGCTTCGAAAGGCTGCTTAAAGGTCACATCGTTTCCAGACTCCCCCTATTATTTGACCCGTTCCAGTTTGCCGACCGGCAAAACCGCTCCACTCAGGACGCCATCTCCTCCGTTCTTCACCTGAGCCTGGCTCACCTGGAGGAGAAGAACACCCATGTGCGGAGGCTGTTCCTGGACTTCAGCTCAGCGTTTAACACCATCATCCCACAGCATCTGGTAGGAAAATTGGAACACCTGGGCTTCAACACCCCCCTTCGCAACTGGCTGCTAGACTTCCTCACCAACAGACCTCAGTCAGTCCGGGTCGGACAGAACACCTCTGATGTCATCACCCTCAGCACAGGCTCCCTTCAGGGCTGCGTCCTGAGCCCCCTGCTGTGCACCCTGATGACACACGACTGCGTCCTCAGGTTCACCACCAATCACATCGTGAAGTCAGCAGACGACACAACGGTGGTGGGGCTCATCAGAGACAACAACGACCTGGACTACAGAGAGGAGGTGGAGCAGCTGGTGGGCTGGTGCAGAGAAAACAGCCTGATCCTGAATGAGGAGAAGATGAAGGAGATCATCGTCGACTTCAGGAAAAAACAGCCTCACCACGCTCCACTGATCATCAACAGCTCAGCTGTGGAGGTGGTCAGCACCACCAAATTCCTGGGGGTCCACATCACAGAAGACCTCACCTGGACTATGAACACTACGGCACTGGTCAAGAGGGCACAGAAGCGCTTGTACTTCCTGCGGAGGATGAGGAGAGCCCACCTGCCCCCACCCATCATGAGGACGTTCTACAGGAGCACCATAGAGAGCATTCTGACAAGCTGTCTCTCTGTGTGGTGTGGAGGCTGCACCGCCTCCGATTGGAAGAACGTGAGGAGAGTGGTGAGGACAGCAGAGAGGATCATAGGGGCTCCTCTTCCCTCCATTCAGGACATTTCATCTCAGCGCTGCATGTCCCGTGCCCGTAACATCATCAATGACCCATCACACCCCCACCATGGACTGTTCTCCCTGCTGCCCTCTGGGAAGAGGTTTGCAGCATCCGCTGCAGGTCCACCAGGTTCTGCAACAGCTTTTTCCCTGCTGTCATCAGACTGTTGAACACTAGAACTGTTGAGCTCTAAACTGAACTCTGCATCACACATTCACAGAACTGTACTTTATGACACTACGGACCTCTATCTTGCACTATCTCGCACTACCAACTTTACTGAACTTGTATAAACCCTTTAAATAGAAGTTTAATACATGGTTTAGCATTCCTCTGCACACTCTTGAATACTGTTTTGCCTACTTGCACTATTGCATAATTATCACTGCTGCACTTTATACTTATTTTTAATATATATATATATATATATAGTATATATGTATATATATATATTTTCATAGGATATGTTACTTCTATTCAACTGCAATATCACTACTTTGTTGTAAGACGTATGCAACGGAATTTCGTTTTGTATGCACCATGTGCAGACAAGATGACAATAAAGTTTGTCTAAGTCTAAGTCATGTCAGGTCAGCTGTCTGGAGAGAGAGAGAAGTCAGGACCTGCGGGCGGAGCACCACCGTGCCACCGCCGCCATGACGGAACTCAAAAGCAAACTCCATGAGGAGAAGCAGAAAGAGTTAGCCATTACCAGGGAGACATTACTGCGGCAGCATGAAATGGAGCTGATGAGAGTGATCAAAATCAAAGATGGAGAGATCCAGCGACTGAATGCCTTGGTCCTCAGCCTGAGGGACGGCTCCATGGACAAGGTGATCCGCTCTATCCGTGTCTGACTATCCGCACGCCACGTCGGGCTTCGATGCGGCCGCTACCGTATTGTGTAGCTTGTCCCCAGTAAGCGTCGCGGCGCTCCGTTGCGGTCTCAACGGCCCGGTGTGGCGCAATGTCTGCTCAGGTGAGGAGGGGGGGCGCTTTGCTGGCGGAGGTGGAGGAGACGCGGCGGTGTCGGGAGACCGAGCGGTGTCGCCTCCACCAGGAGCGCGGAAGAAGCCCTGGCAGCGGCCCAGCAGGCCTGGCAGTCCCGAGCGGCCGAGCTCCGATCGGCTCATCACCAGCATCGGGAGGAGCTGAGCCGAACCAAGAGAGACTGCGAGAGGGAGATCCGCCGACTGGTAGGACTGATCAGATGCGCGGTGCGTGGCTATGTTCCCAATTTCGTTGTATACCTGCAGTGCAATGACACCTAAGGCATTCTATTCTATTCTATTTCACAAGAAGAAAATGTCCGGTTGCTCGCTTCGCTTTTGTCACAGCAAAGGTGTTCTAGTCGATTCCAGAAAAAAATTGGCCGGTTGCTCTCTTTGTTTTTGTCACAATTCTGGCAAATGAGTTTGCCCGCCTGCCTGAGCGCTCCCCGTTTGTACATCCAGACGGATGAGATCAAGCTGAAAGACAGAGCGGTTAGTGTTTTGGATGAAGCCCTGGGGCCGGCCACGTCCACCGCCTTCAGCTGCAGACTCAGGCTGCCGAGCAGCAGATCGCTGCCCTGAGGGATTCCCAAAGGGCGGGCCTAAACTACCCTGGAAGTGGGGTCAACGCCGCTACTAGCAATCCTCTTCATTGCGTAAGCCACCTCATCACACACTTGCAGTACGCATGACTTAGTTCGTTGCTGGATGAAGGTAGCACAAAAACAGTTTTGAACTTTGAACGAGTGCTTGTGTGTGTGTGTTGCGGGGCGTTTTCAGTCTCAGGAGGATCGGGACACGCGACGGTTTCATCTGAAAATCGCTGAGCTCAGCGCAGTCATCAGGAAACTGGAGGATCGAAACGCCCTGCTTTCTGAAGAGCGCAATGAACTGGTAATTTATTGACGGCACGCTTGAAGGTTTGCGCTACGTTTGATGCGCGCCATCCAGCGAGGCACCCATTGCGCTTGCTTATTAGTTGAGCGGCGCGGCGAGTCGGTTGCCTGGTAGATGTCTTTTATTGGGAGCCAAAGCCACGATTCCGTTCAAACCGATGCAAAAGGAATGGATACGTTCTGGCCCGCGTGTTGTGCGTCTTTCACATCCCGCACTTCATGCTTGCAGCTAAAGCGACTGAGAGAAACAGAAAGCCAGTTTCTGCCACTCCTGTACAAAAACAAACGCCTGAGCAGGAAGAATGAAGAACTCTCGCTGGTGCTGTGTCGCCTTGAAAACAAAGTGCGCTTTGTCACCCAGGAGAACGAGGAGATGGCAAGCTTGGTAAGTCGACGCGGACAACGGCGGCGTGCCAACAGAGTCCACTGCATTTGTGTTCCACAGAGAAGGCCTAGTTCGCTCAATGACCTGGACCGCGGTTGCGGCCAGCAGGACGGTGAAATGGAGTTCCTTCAAGTTGTGGAGCAGCGGCACATCATCGACGACTTGTCCAAGGTCTTCAGGCAGGCGACTCGGTGCACGTACGGCAGCGCCGCGCTCGCTCGCTGTCGCCAGGAAACCTTTTCCGTCCAAAGCTTGGCCGGCGGCCGCCATCCAAAAAATTGGCCCCTTAAATTCCGACCTTTCAAGCAGGAGCATTGTGCGCACGCGTTTGAACACGCTTTAGACTTGTTTTGCCGTTTTCAGCAGCTCAAAGCTCCCGTTTTGTCAGCGCCTTTGCCACTCGCTGTGCGCTGAAAACGACGGACTTGCCCGGCTGCTCAGCCCGTCAACCATGAGCCGCGAGCGCGACGTCATTGTCCGTAGGCAGCTAGTGGCAAAATGCACCCTGTTAGAGTTGCGCTCGCTCCAACTTATTTTGCAAGAACCACACGGGAGACAAGTAAGTTCTTTTGGACACCTGCAGGTGGAGAGTCCATCCGTTGTACGAATGAAGTCTGACTCTCGGCTCCTGCACGAGCATTTTAATTAAGAGAAACAGGGTGGGTGTAAGAGTGGATTGAATAGAGGAAGCCCTTGACCTCTAGTCAAAACATAGCAAGGGGTGTTTTACGACTTTGTGTAGGAAGGGATAAGCGATAGGGATAAATAAGGGATAAATAATATTATTTATTACAGGTCGCAGTCAAAGTCAAAGCAACACAATGATACGATAAAGATAATCTGGAAAACCCTGACACACCCTGTAGTTGTCACTTTTGGAAAAGACGAGCGTCCCTCCAATCATCGCCGGTGACGTGTTTTTCAGGCTCTGGAGACAGGAGCTCATGTCAGAAATGTCATTGTGAGTCGCGTTTGTTTCTGCGCCGGAGCCGTTCGTTCCCTTTGCATCCAAAGAATCTCAAAGGCGGATTATTTGTGTCGACAGGAGAGAGATTTGCTGCTACGATACCGACGTCGAGAATCTCTGAGGAGGAACAAAGCGTGAGGTCCTGCAAGGTGAGTCTGTTTGTTTGCGGCTGCTTGGTGTTGCGCAAGATGAAATGGCCTTTTTCTCGCTATCGTTCCTCTCGTCGATTCATCGTGAGGTGTCGCTTCAGTTTGTTCAGAGAGATGTTTGCTTCCGCGCCCGCAGGTCATCGAAACATTTTACGGCTACGACGAAGACGTGTTGGTGGACTCGGACGGATCGTCCTTGTCTTTTCACACCGACAGAACCCCCGACACGGAACCCGAAGAGGTAGCCCGCCATTTCTGCCAGCGTATTGGCACCAAACATTCCTCTTCAGCCTGGAATCGGACTCGTCTTTGCGTCGCGGGTGCTTTGTCGCCGGTCTGACTGATTCTGGTACTAGTGCTGTGTTGCATTGGTGTGTGCATGAAGAGGCGGAGCTTCGCTACCGCCAGCTGACGCAAGAATATCAAGCGCTGCAACGAGCCTACGCTCTGCTAGCCCAGACCAGCGAAAGGGGACTACGACGCCGAGAAGGAGATCAAGGTGGCGCCCCTTCCCGCAACCCCCGGCCGGGTCGCAGCCTCCCCGTTCTCACCCAGCCTCGGGTGTTCTCTGGTCTGAAAGGAGGAGGAGGAGCCTCCCTCCTCCTCCTTTCAGACCAGAGAAAAGCTGATGGTAGAAATGGGTCACTATCAAAGCAGAGTAGCAGATCTGGAGTCAGCGCTGAAGCAACAAGGACAGGTAAGCTCATCAATGAGCACACCTTTTTCTCAGACAAAATAGCTACATTCTTCAGTCACTCATCCGTCTGGCATTACTGGACCAACCCCCCCCCCCCCCCCCCCCCCGAACGTGGCTGGGAAAATGCGGAGAAAAGCAAATGTCATTTTCCAGTCAACCAAAGAATTTGTGGATGAAAATGACACAACATTCCAAAGCTGTCCACGCGTTTGTCTCTTCTAGAATGTCAAGTGGGTGGAGGAGAAGCAGCTGCTGCGTCAGAGCAATCAGCAGTTGGCCGAAAAGGTGACGGAAAGAAAGGCGCTGGGCGGAGTCGCTTGGCGTCACACCTGTCGGGAAGCCCCGCAGATGAGGTCTGACTGTCTTTTCAGGTCAGGCGGATGGAGGCGGAAGAAGCGCGTCTGAAAGAGCACATCCAGGATATCCGAGACCAAAACGAACTGCTTGAGTTCCGCATCCTGGAGCTGGAGGTGGGAAGACTCGCACAAGCGTGTTGAGGCCAGAGATGTGACGGACGGACGGACGGACGGACGGACGGATGCATGCCTCTGCCTTTCAGGAGAGGGAGTGGCGCTCCCCCGTCTTGAAGTTTCTGCAAGTCCGTTTCCCAGACGGCCTCAGCCCTTTGCAGATCTACTGCGAGGCCGAGGGCGTGAGCGTACGTAAGGCGTCCCTCGCAACCCTAACCTTAACCCGAGGTCCCAGAACACCTTACATTGCTCCTTGCGCCTTTCCCCCGGACATCGTCATCAGTGATCTGATGAAGAAGCTGGACATCCTGGGCTATAACGCCGTAAGTGTATGTCGAACTCCTTATGTTCGCACTCCACGAGACTCGGCGGCTCAAATGTGACTTTTGGAAGGCTTTGCGCTGAAAGAAGCTTGTTGACGCTGTGCCTTTGGGCTCTTGCAGAATCTCACCAACGAGGAGCAGGTGGTCGTGATTCACGCCAGGACCCTTCTCACCCTAGCCGAGAAGGTAACGCGCACGTCCACGCACGCTCTCGCATTCTGCTTATGTGACAGCAGCCTTTCCTCAGTGGTTAGAATACATCAAAGTGACCAAGTCAGCACTTCAACAGAAGATGTTGGACATTGAAAGTGAGAAGGTAGACAGACACGCGACATCAGCCAAGGGGAACTCCGGCAATGTGCCCCAACAATTCTGACCTTGAGCTGTGCTAGGATATGTTCTGCAAGCAGAAGGGCTACCTGGATGAAGAGTTGGACTTCAGGAAGTGTTCCATGGACCAGGCTCATAAGGTAAGCCGCCCTCAAATCTCCCGCCGGACCACTGATGGACGAGGATTGCGGCCCAGAGGATCCTGGAGCTGGAGGCCATGTTGTACGAGGCGCTACCGCAGCGGGACTGCCCCGCCACGGACGGCGAAAAAGCCAGCCACGCTGGCGTGAATGACGTGCTGACGGCGGATCAGAGAGAAGAGCTTAGGAGCGCCGTGGACCAATGGAAGCGAGCCCTGATGTGCGAGTTGAGGGAGCGCGACGCTTGCATCCTCCAAGAGAGAATGGATCTGCTGCACAGCGCGCAACAGGTAAGGGCCCAAAGCCAGCCCGGCACTTACTTGCACGCTTACTGGCTTTTGAATGCCACTTTCCATTTGTCCGTCCTAGAGGAACAAAGAGCTGAAAGAATTCATCGAAGCTCAGAAGAGACAAATCAAACAATTGGAGGAGAAGTTTCTGTTTCTCTTTCTATTCTTCTCCTTGGCCTTCATTCTGTGGCCCTAACACCAGCTGGTGAGTGAGCTCCAGCGGCACCGCACTCGACACCTCCGATACACTGCCAGCCGGTCTCAGACGTTGGCAGACGCTCCGATGCCAACGTATACCCCCCGCCACGGTGACAGAGGCACCGCGTCACACCGGCGCTCATCCAATCAGAAGGCAGGAAAAGCAAATTCACATGCAGGGCACTTTTGAACCAGAAGAGAGCGCCACAAAAAACGGTTGTTGCCCCAAACGCGCACTAAAAAGGGTCAGAATAACAAGAGTCCCACTGGCCAGCCGGGGCCACCCGTCCAGCTGTTTCTTCAGGGGGGAAAAAAATTGGAGTCACCGGTGAGTACATTTTGCATTTAGCTCTGCTTTTCTGCTTCTGTCTTCAAGTGTGTGGCATCCTGCAATCAAAGAGTCAGCCAACCCCAAAGCGGTTGACCTCAACGTCCCACCACCATGCCTACCAGAGCAGGTGACGTGATGCTTTGGACATCCTTCCGTCTCAGATGCCCAAAAGTACTCTTTGCCACATCTGCGGCAATACGGTGTCTTTTCAAAGGTGCAAATAAATCCAGCGTGGGCGGAACACGCACGTCTTCGGTTTTTCCCGCTTTGTTTGTGTGACAGCTGTTGTGAAAATTTTATACAAATAAAGTTGTATAGTACAGGTTTGGCCAAGCCGCAACTCCCGAACCGCATGCGGCTCTTTTATGTTCATATCAACATTTGTGTGTGTGTGTGTGTGTGTGGGGGGGGGGGGGGTTGTGCGTGTTGGCTTCACTTGAGTTCAATTTGGTATTTTGGTCAAAAGCGCATGTGGTGAAATTCCACAAAGTAGGATGGGCAAACACATTTCTTTAAACTATGAGTGTCAATTGGGCTCTCGAAATGGCAGGGAAAAGATGCACAGCAAAACGAAAATACGTAGATGAACACAGGACGTTTTAATCAGAGTGGGAAAGTTTCTATTTTTTGTTGAACGTGATGGCAAACCATTCTGCCTGATATGTCAGACCTCAGCGCATTTCAAAGATTCAAATCTTCAGCGCCATGCACTTCAGCTCACTCCATGCTAACATTGATCAGGCGTCGAACCCGCATCATCATGCTTAAGAGGTGGCCATGCTAACCAGTGCGCCATTATGTCAACGCATAATAACTAAGTCTACTGGTCAAAACAGCGGTTACTATATGACGTCGCTACGTCGTGGTCACGTGACGCAGACAAGACGTCAATGGACGTGGGCAGAGTTAACTTGTTTAAAAGGGAGTAGGCAGAAGAAATATTTAATTTATTTAAATCTATTTTGAGTGCACACCATTATGCCAATGCATAACAACTGTAAATCTACTAAACAAAACAGCGGTTGCTATATGACATCTGCCACGTCGTGGTCACGTGACATACGTGACGTCGATGGGCGTAACTTTCGCCGGAATTCAAATCCGCGGGGAGAGTTAACTTGTTTAAAAGAGAGTGGGCAGAAGAATTATTTAATTTATTTAAATCTATTTGGTGTGTGCGCCATTATGTCAATGCATAACAACTGTAAGTCTACTAAACAAAACAGCGGTTGCTATTTGACGTCTGCCACGTCGTGGTCACGTGACGCGGACGTGACGTCGACGCCTACTTTACATCCCACCGATCACAGGACTCCTCGGCTGCATAACCGTGCCCCCTTCCCAACCAATCGGATTTGCTATACGCGAAAACGACGCCAATGGAAAGAGCTTCCGCCCAAATTTAAATCCGTGGGCGTGGCTCGCAGCAGGAAGTAGGAAAATGGCGGCGATGTTGACAAAGACACAGCGGATGGTAACATACGACTAACAAGAGAAATATTTTTATTTTCTGCTTGCAACTGGACCGTCCAGAGCGTACACGGTAAGTACAACTCATCGTTTTTAAAAAGAAGTACTTTTGTTGCCCTGAAAAGCGAGTGAGCGTGGCGTTTGTGGGGGACGTCGAATTTCGACGATTCTTTCTGGTCAACGGTTGTAAATGATTGTGTTGATTAAAAAAGAAAACTTGATGTAACTCTACTTTTAACTGCCGTTTCAGATAGATTTGGAATTGCATCACATCCAATTTTGCCTAGAGCGTACACGGTAAGTAACACTCGTTGTGTTTAAGGAGATTTACGTTTGTAATAGCAGAAGTGTAGCCGCGTTGCGTTGTACGTGTGAATGTTGGTCCGGGCGAAATGTTAATGTTTAATTTCATTCCTTTAGGTTCCACGGTGTTTGTTGGCTGCAAGTTTTCCACTGCAAGAAGAGGCTCATATCATTGACCAGGAGCGAGCTACAATGGTGAGTAGCCATAACATTTATGTTAAACACTTCCTATTTCATGTCTAACAGTACTTGATTTAACAAATAACCATAAATAAATACAGTGTGGGCACTGAAGTTAACATATGTGATTATACTGCCTAATCTGTCACCGAGTAGATTGTTGCAAAGTAATATAAGATCCAAAGTTGTAATTCAGAATAGTTTTCAAAAGAAGGCCATTAGAATTATATACAAGTCTGATTACCCTGAACAAGCTATTAATTAAATCACAAATTCTTCAATTCAAAGATTTGGTAGATTATCAGACAAATAATGTCTAACAGTAATTGATTTAACACATCACGATAAGTAGATTGAGTGTGGGCACTCTCAAGTTAACATATGTGATTATACTGCCTAATCTGTTACAGAGTATGTTGTTGCCAAGTAATGTAGAATAGATCCAAAGTAGTAATCCAGAATAGTTTTGAAGAGGCCATTAGAATAATAAACAAATCTGATTACCTTGAACATAATAACAAGCTAAGTGTTTAATATGTCCTATGAAGTCAAAATTGGGCACCATCATGTGGTGAAATTTGGAATTGCATCACATCCAATTTTGCCTGGGAACAAACAGATTACATAAATCTTAGTTTTGAATAAGCCACTCCTTCTCAAACAAGTAAACTCTGCCCATTTTGCGCAGTAGATGTTCTGTTAATATCTAGTATTTATACAAAGTCATAATTTAAATTGCTTTCAACCTTCATTCATCGGTTCAACCAACATTACTCGCTCTTATTACCAACTTGTATTGATTTAACTAAGCGTTTAATACTTCCTATCAGGTCTCAAATCGAGATTTGGCAAAATACAATTTCAGCAAATCCAATTTTGCCAGGGAACAAAAATAGATTAAATAAACTAAATAAGTCCTCTTCCCATTAAATAAATCAGAAAAGTCTGTCTTGTAACCAGTCCTCTTCAAACAAGTAAAGTCTGCCCATTTTGTGCCGTAGATTTTGTGTCTATGCCTAGTATTTAAACAAAATCATAATTTAAACGACTTCTTTCCTTCATTCACTTTGGAAATTTGGAATTGCAGCAAATCGAATTTTGGCAGGGAACAAAAATAGATCAATTAAACTAAATAAGTCTTCTTCCCATTAAATAAATTAAAAAAGTCTGTCTTGTAACCAGTCCTTTTCAAACAAGTAAAGTCTGCCCATTTTGTGCCGTCGATTTTGTGTTAATGCCTAGTATTTATACAAAATCATAATTTAAAGGACTTCATTCCTTCATTCACTTTGGAAATTTGGAATTGCAGCACATCAAATTTTGCCTGGGAAGAAAAGTAGATTAAATAAATTTAATAAGTCTTACTACTTCCCATTAAATAAATTAAATCCGTCTTACTTGTTCCCACTCCTTTTCAAAACAGTAGTTTAAAACGAGGGCCCTTCACTCAATCTTTAACCTCAACCCCGCACGTTGTGTTGTATCTGTGAATGTTGGTTGTGGCCAAATGATAGTTTTCTTTCATTCGTTTAGGTTCCAAGAAAACTTGATGTAACTCTACTTTTAACTGCCGTTTCAGATAAGCGGGTATTACGTCGCAGTCAAATGCCGCGGATATGACGTAATTGCCCGAACCTCCGCCAAAATTCAAATCTGTTGGCGCGATGGCCGTGAGCCACTGAGCAGCGACGATTATCAACAGAAATATCTTTATTTTCTGCTTGCAACTGGACCGTCTAGAGCGTACACGGTAAGTAACACTCATTGTGTTTAAGGAGATTTACGTTTGTAATAGCAGAAGTGTAGCCGCGTTGCGTTGTACGTGTGAAAATTGGTCGAGGCGAAATGTTAATGTTTAATTTCATTCCTTTAGGTTCCACGGTGTTTGTTGGCTGCAAGTTTTCCACTGCAAGAAGAGGCTCGTATCATTGACCAGGAGCGAGCTACAATGGTGAGTAGCCATAACATTTATGTTAAACACTTCCTATTTCATGTCTAACAGTACTTGATTTAACAAATAACCATAAATAAATACAGTGTGGGCACTGAAGTTAACATATGTGATTATACTGCCTAATCTGTCACGGAGTAGATTGTTGCAAAGTAATATAAGATCCAAAGTTGTAATTCAGAATAGTTTTCAAAAGAAGGCCATTAGAATTATATACAAGTCTGATTACCCTTAACATAACAACAAGCTATTAATTAAATCACAAATTCTTCAATTCAAAGATTTGGTAGATTATCAGACAAATAATGTCTAACAGTAATTGATTTAACACATCACGATAAGTAGATTGAGTGTGGGCACTCTCAAGTTAACAGATATGATTATACTGCCTAATCTGTTACAGAGTATGTTGTTGCCAAGTAATGTAGAATAGATCCAAAGTAGTAATCCAGAATAGTTTTGAAGAGGCCATTAGAATAATAAACAAATCTGATTACCTTGAACATAATAACAAGCTAAGTGTTTAATATGTCCTATGAAGTCAAAATTGGGCACCATCATGTGGTGAAATTTGGAATTGCATCACATCCAATTTTGCCTGGGAACAAACAGATTAAATAAATCTTAGTTTTGAATAAGCCACTCCTTCTCAAACAAGTAAACTCTGCCCATTTCGCGCAGTAGATGTTCTGTTAATATCTAGTATTTATACAAAGTCATAATTTAAATTGCTTTCAACCTTCATTCATCGGTTCAACCAACATTACTCGCTCTTATTACCAACTTGTATTGATTTAACTAAGCGTTTAATACTTCCTATCAGGTCTCAAGGCAAGATTTGGCAAAATACAATTTCAGCAAATCCAATTTTGCCAGGGAACAAAAATAGATTAAATAAACTAAATAAGTCTTCTTCCCATTAAATAAATCAGAAAAGTCTGTCTTGTAACCAGTCCTCTTCAAACAAGTAAAGTCTGCCCATTTTGTGCCGTAGATTTTGTGTCTATGCCTAGTATTTAAACAAAATCATAATTTAAACGACTTCTTTCCTTCATTCACTTTGTAAATTTGGAATTGCAGCAAATCGAATTTTGCCAGGGAACAAAAATAGATCAATTAAACTAAATAAGTCTTCTTCCCATTAAATAAATTAAAAAAGTCTGTCTTGTAACCAGTCCTTTTCAAACAAGTAAAGTCTGCCCATTTTGTGCCGTCGATTTTGTGTTAATGCCTAGTATTTATACAAAATCATAATTTAAAGGACTTCATTCCTTCATTCACTTTGGAAATTTGGAATTGCAGCACATCAAATTTTGCCTGGGAAGAAAAGTAGATTAAATAAATTTAATAAGTCTTACTACTTCCCATTAAATAAATTAAATACGTCTTACTTGTTCCCACTCCTTTACAAAAAAGTAGTTTAAAACGAGGTCCCTTCACTCAACCTTTAACCCTATTTATTCACCTTCTAGGCTAAGTGTTAAAGGCTAAGTGTTAAAGGCTAAGTGTTAAAGGCTAAGTGTTAGAGGCTAAGTGCCAGAGGCTAGGCGCCAGAGGCAAGTTTTTTTGGGCTGAAGTTTTAGTGGGGTTAGTGTGAATACAATCCAAAAGAATACAACAGAATACAATACAATAGAATATAATACATAGATTAAATTCAATAGCTCTTACTACTTCCCATTAAATAAATTAAATACGTCTTACTTGTTCCCAATCCTTTTCAAAAAAGTAGTTTAAAACGAGGGCCCTTCACTCAACCTTTAACCTCAACCCCTCACGTCACATTGTGTTGTATCTGTGAATGTTGGTTGTGGCCAAATGATAGTTTTCTTTCATTCGTTTAGGTTCCACGGTGTTTGTTGGCTATGTTTTCCACTGTCAGAAGGATGAAAATACAAAGTACAACGCTTGGACGTGGGCGAAGACGTCACCGGTGAGTCCTTCCTTCCTATTTATTTACCTTCTAGATGCTAGAGGCTAAGTGTTAGAGGCTAAGTGTTAGAGGCTAAGTGTTAAACACAATACGAACAACACAACGATACTGCACTGAACAACACGATACCGCACTGAGAAACACGATACCGCACTGAACAACACGATACCGCACTGAACAACACCATGCCGCACTGAACACCATGCCACACTGAACAACACCATCCCGCACTGAACAACACCATGCCGCACTAAACAACACCATGCCGCACTGAACAACACCATGCCTCACTGAACGACACCATGCCGCACTGAAAGACACCATGCCGCACTGAACGACACCATGCCGCACTGAAAGACACCATCCCGCACTGAACACCATGCCGCACTGAACAACACCATCCTGCACTGAACAACACCATCCCGCACTGAACAACACCATGCCGCACTGAACAACATTATGCCGCACTGAACATTATGCCGCACTGAACAACACCATGCCGCACTGAACAACACCATGCCGCACTGAACAACATTATCCCGCACTGAACAACACCATGCCGCATTGAACAACACCATGCCGCACTGAACAACACCATCCTGCACTGAACAACACCATCCCGCACTAAACAACACCATGCCGCACTGAACAACATTATGGCGCACTGGACAACATTATGCCGCACTGAACAACACCATGCCGCACTGAACAACACCATGCCGCACTGAACAACACCATGCCGCACTGAACAACACCATGCCGCACTGAACAACATTATGCCGCACTGAACAACACCATGCCGCACTGAACAACACCATGCCGCACTGAACAACACGATCCCGCATTGAACAACACCATCCTGCACTGAACAACACCATGCCGCACTGAACAATACCATGCCGCACTGAACAACACCATTCCGCACTGAACAACACCATGCCGCACTGAACGACACCATCCTGCACTGAACAACACCATCCCGCACTGAACAACACCATGCCGCATTAAACAACACCATGCCGCACTGAACAACACCATCCTGCACTGAACAACACCATGCCGCACTGAACAACACCATGCCGCACTGAACAACACCATGCCGCACTGAACAACATTATGCCGCACTGAACAACATTATGCCGCACTAAACAACATTATGTCGCACTGAACAACACCATGCCGCACTGAACAACACCATGCTGCACTGAACAACATTATGCCGCACTGAACAACACGATCCCGCATTGAACAACACCATCCCGCAGTGAACAACACCATGCCGCATTGAACAACACCATGCCGCACTGAACAACACCATGCTGCACTGAACAACATTATGCTGCACTGAACAACACGATCCTGCATTGAACAACACCATGCCGCACTGAACAACACCATCCTGCACTGAACAACACCATGCCGCACTGAACAACACCATGCCGCACTGAACAACATTATGCCGCACTGAAAAACACCATGCCGCACTGAACAACACCATCCCGCACTGAACAACACCATGCCGCATTGAACAACACCATGCCGCACTGAACAACACCATGCTGCACTGAACAACATTATGCTGCACTGAACAACACGATCCTGCATTGAACAACACCATGCCGCACTGAACAACACCATCCTGCACTGAACAACACCATCCTGCACTGAACAACACCACCCCGCACTGAACAACACGATCCCGCATTGAACAACACCATCCCGCACTGAACAACACCATGCCGCACTGAACAACACCATTCCGCACTGAACAACACCATGCCGCACTGAACAACACCATGCCGCACTGAACAACACCATGCCGCACTGAACAACACCATGCCGCACTGAACAACATTATGCCGCACTGAACAACACCATGCCGCACTGAACAACACCATCCCGCACTGAACAACACCATGCAGCATTGAACAACACCATGCCGCACTGAACAACACCATCCTGCACTGAACAACACCATCCCGCACTAAACAACACCATGCCGCACTGAACAACATTATGGCGCACTGGACAACATTATGCCGCACTGAACAACACCATGCCGCACTGAACAACACCATGCCGCACTGAACAACACCATGCCGCACTGAACAACACCATGCCGCACTGAACAACATTATGCCGCACTGAACAACACCATGCCGCACTGAACAACACCATGCCGCACTGAACAACACGATCCCGCATTGAACAACACCATCCTGCACTGAACAACACCATGCCGCACTGAACAACACCATGCCGCACTGAACAACACCATTCCGCACTGAACAACACCATGCCGCACTGAACAACACCATCCTGCACTGAACAACACCATCCCGCACTGAACAACACCATGCCGCATTGAACAACACCATGCCGCACTGAACAACACCATCCTGCACTGTTCAACACCATGCCGCACTGAACAACACCATGCCGCACTGAACAACACCATGCCGCACTGAACAACATTATGCCGCACTGAACAACATTATGCCGCACTAAACAACATTATGTCGCACTGAACAACACCATGCCGCACTGAACAACACCATGCTGCACTGAACAACATTATGCCGCACTGAACAACACGATCTCGCATTGAACAACACCATCCCGCAGTGAACAACACCATGCCGCATTGAACAACACCATGCCGCACTGAACAACACCATCCTGCACTGAACAACACCTTTCCACACTGAACAACACCATGCCGCACTGAACAACATTATGCCGCACTGAACAACACCATGCCGCACTGAACAACACCATGCCGCACTGAACAACACCATGCCGCACTGAACAACACCATGCCGCAATGAACAACACCATCCCGCACTGAACAACACCATGCCGCATTGAACAACACCATGCCGCACTGAACAACACCATCCCGCACTGAACAACACCACCCCGCACTGAACAACACGATCCCGCATTGAACAACACCATCCCGGACTGAACAACACCATGCCGCACTGAACAACACCATTCCGCACTGAACAACACCATGCCGCACTGAACAACACCATGCCGCACTGAACAACACCATGCCGCACTGAACAACACCATGCCGCACTGAACAACATTATGCCGCACTGAACAACACCATGCCGCACTGAACAACACCATCCCGCACTGAACAACACCATGCCGCATTGAACAACACCATGCCGCACTGAACAACACCATCCTGCACTGAACAACACCATCCCGCACTGAACAACACCATGCCGCACTGAACAACATTATGGCGCACTGAACAACATTATGCCGCACTGAACAACACCATGCCGCACTGAACAACACCATGCCGCACTGAACAACACCATGCCGCACTGAACAACATTATGCCGCACTGAACAACATTATGCCGCACTGAACAACACCATGCCGCACTGAACAACACCATGCCGCACTGAACAACACCATGCCGCACTGAACAACACGACGTCGCACTGAACAACACGACGCCGCACAGAACAACACGACGCCGCACAGAATAACACAATACCGCACAGAACAACACAATACCGCACAAACAGTTTTAGATAATATTACGTCGCAGTCATGTGACGCGGACATGACGTCAATAGGCGGAACTCACGGCAAAATTATAATCCGTGGGCGTGGCTTGCAACAGGAAGTAGGAAAGCGGCAGTTCTGGCAAACAAGACACAGCTGTTAGTAACACGATGACTAACAAGGCAAATATTTTTGTTTTCAGCTTGCAACTTGACCGTCTAGAGCGTACAAGGTAATTACAACTGTTTTTTTTTAGCCCTGAAAAGCGAGGGAGTGTGGCGTTTGGGAGGAATGTCGAACTCGGCGTCTGCTTCCAGCCACAGACGCCAAATTTCGACGATTATTTCGACTGGTCAACGGTTGTAAATTATTGCGTTGACTAAAAACTTTAACTCTACTCTTAACTTTGCCGTTTCAGATATGCGGGTATTACACCGCGGAAATGACGTCAATAGGCTGAACTCTCGCCAAAATTCAAATCTGTGGGCGCAATGGCCTTGAGCGAGACACCGGATACAAACACGACGATTATCAACAGAAATATCTTTATTTTCCGCTTGCAAGTGGACCGTCTAGAGCGTACACGGTAAGTACAACTCATTGTGTTTAAAAAGATTTACGTTTGTGTAGTTTGCGTTGCGTTGTATCTGTGAATGTTGGTTGAGGCTAAATGTTAATGTTTAATTTCATTCCTTTAGGTTCCACGGTGTTTGTTGGCTGTATGTTTTCCACTGCAAGAAGAGGCTCGTATCATTGACCAGCAGGAGCTACAATGGTGAGTACCCCTTTCGTCTTCCATTTATGTTAAACACTTCCTATTTCATGTCTAACAGTACTCGATTTAACAAATAACCATAAATAAATACAGTGTGGGCAGTCACGTTAACATATGTGATTATCCTGCCTAATATGTTTATCACAAATATGTCACTAATCACTAATATGTTTATTTGTTTATCACAACACCTTTGGACCTTCAGCAATCGATTATTTACCTTCATCTACATAGAGACAGAACGATGGTGTCTTAAACATCTCATTCATTTCACCAAATAACTTCACGCAGGTGGATAACGGCCGTCTCGGTCACGCTATGTTGCGTGATGCAGTTTTGAAGAACCAAATGCATTTATTCAATGAATAAGTCAAGCTAGTTCTATGTTTATGATGTTGTAAGTTACGGTACCGATTGAAGTTGAGTTCGAAGCCAGTGGAAAACAGCGCTGCGTTTGTGCTCTCCAGGTACAAATGTTGTGATCTCTGACTGACGACCGGGCGAGACTCGAGTAAGAGATGTCCAAACGAGCTCCGGCAGGGCGGGCCAAGGCGGAGCGAACGGACGCCCTTCAGGCCGCCAATGACGAGCTGAGAACCAAACTGATGGACGTCCAGTTAGAACTTCAGCAGGAGAAGAACAAGGTGAAAACCTCAACAGACAGACACTGCCTGCCTCCCTGCCTGCCTCCCTGCCTGCCTCCCTGCCTGCCTCCCTCCCTCCCTCCCAGTTTTCCCGATGTAGATTAGACATGCGTGTGCCATGACTGTGTCAGCCTACATCAACAAATGCACCGAGGACGTCAGCACCACTAAGAATATCATCACCCGGGGCAACCAACGACCCTGGATGACTGAGGAGGTACGTCAAACGCTACGAGCGCGGAACTCTGCCTTCAAGTCTGGCGACAAGGAGACACTGAGGACAGCGAGAGCCAACTTGAACCGTGCCATCAGGATAGCGAAGCGAGACCGCAGTCGAAAATTTCAGGATCGTTTCCACGACGTCAAAAACATCAGGAGTATGTGGCAAGGCATACGGGCGATTACAGACTACAACTCACCCTCCCCCCCCCCGGTGGGTGTAGTTGATGCTGACTTTCTAAATGGTCTAAATAACTTCTTTGGGAGGTTCGAGGCACTAAACGGCACTCCAGCAGTTAAAACTGTCCCCCATCAGGAAGAGGAGGTACTCTGCCTTGACTCCGCCGATGTGTTGAAGACCCTGAGGAGAGTCAACCCCTGTAAGGCCCCTGGCCCCGACAACATTCCTGGGCGTGTGTTCAGGGAATGTGCAAGTCATCTGGCTGGGGTCATCACAGACATTTTTAACACCTCGCTGGGCCAAGCCACAGTGCCGGCGTGCTTTAAGACTGCCTCCATCATTCCGGTGCCGAAGAAACCTCAAATCACCTCATTTAATGATTACCGGCCTGTTGCACTGACTCCGGTTATGATGAAGTGCTTCGAAAGGCTGCTTAAAGGTCACATCGTTTCCAGACTCCCCCTATTATTTGACCCGTTCCAGTTTGCCGACCGGCAAAACCGCTCCACTCAGGACGCCATCTCCTCCGTTCTTCACCTGAGCCTGGCTCACCTGGAGGAGAAGAACACCCATGTGCGGAGGCTGTTCCTGGACTTCAGCTCAGCGTTTAACACCATCATCCCACAGCATCTGGTAGGAAAATTGGAACACCTGGGCTTCAACACCCCCCTTCGCAACTGGCTGCTAGACTTCCTCACCAACAGACCTCAGTCAGTCCGGGTCGGACAGAACACCTCTGATGTCATCACCCTCAGCACAGGCTCCCTTCAGGGCTGCGTCCTGAGCCCCCTGCTGTGCACCCTGATGACACACGACTGCGTCCTCAGGTTCACCACCAATCACATCGTGAAGTCAGCAGACGACACAACGGTGGTGGGGCTCATCAGAGACAACAACGACCTGGACTACAGAGAGGAGGTGGAGCAGCTGGTGGGCTGGTGCAGAGAAAACAGCCTGATCCTGAATGAGGAGAAGATGAAGGAGATCATCGTCGACTTCAGGAAAAAACAGCCTCACCACGCTCCACTGATCATCAACAGCTCAGCTGTGGAGGTGGTCAGCACCACCAAATTCCTGGGGGTCCACATCACAGAAGACCTCACCTGGACTATGAACACTACGGCACTGGTCAAGAGGGCACAGAAGCGCTTGTACTTCCTGCGGAGGATGAGGAGAGCCCACCTGCCCCCACCCATCATGAGGACGTTCTACAGGAGCACCATAGAGAGCATTCTGACAAGCTGTCTCTCTGTGTGGTGTGGAGGCTGCACCGCCTCCGATTGGAAGAACGTGAGGAGAGTGGTGAGGACAGCAGAGAGGATCATAGGGGCTCCTCTTCCCTCCATTCAGGACATTTCATCTCAGCGCTGCATGTCCCGTGCCCGTAACATCATCAATGACCCATCACACCCCCACCATGGACTGTTCTCCCTGCTGCCCTCTGGGAAGAGGTTTGCAGCATCCGCTGCAGGTCCACCAGGTTCTGCAACAGCTTTTTCCCTGCTGTCATCAGACTGTTGAACACTAGAACTGTTGAGCTCTAAACTGAACTCTGCATCACACATTCACAGAACTGTACTTTATGACACTACGGACCTCTATCTTGCACTATCTCGCACTACCAACTTTACTGAACTTGTATAAACCCTTTAAATAGAAGTTTAATACATGGTTTAGCATTCCTCTGCACACTCTTGAATACTGTTTTGCCTACTTGCACTATTGCATAATTATCACTGCTGCACTTTATACTTATTTTTAATATATATATATATATATATAGTATATATGTATATATATATATTTTCATAGGATATGTTACTTCTATTCAACTGCAATATCACTACTTTGTTGTAAGACGTATGCAACGGAATTTCGTTTTGTATGCACCATGTGCAGACAAGATGACAATAAAGTTTGTCTAAGTCTAAGTCATGTCAGGTCAGCTGTCTGGAGAGAGAGAGAAGTCAGGACCTGCGGGCGGAGCACCACCGTGCCACCGCCGCCATGACGGAACTCAAAAGCAAACTCCATGAGGAGAAGCAGAAAGAGTTAGCCATTACCAGGGAGACATTACTGCGGCAGCATGAAATGGAGCTGATGAGAGTGATCAAAATCAAAGATGGAGAGATCCAGCGACTGAATGCCTTGGTCCTCAGCCTGAGGGACGGCTCCATGGACAAGGTGATCCGCTCTATCCGTGTCTGACTATCCGCACGCCACGTCGGGCTTCGATGCGGCCGCTACCGTATTGTGTAGCTTGTCCCCAGTAAGCGTCGCGGCGCTCCGTTGCGGTCTCAACGGCCCGGTGTGGCGCAATGTCTGCTCAGGTGAGGAGGGGGGGCGCTTTGCTGGCGGAGGTGGAGGAGACGCGGCGGTGTCGGGAGACCGAGCGGTGTCGCCTCCACCAGGAGCGCGGAAGAAGCCCTGGCAGCGGCCCAGCAGGCCTGGCAGTCCCGAGCGGCCGAGCTCCGATCGGCTCATCACCAGCATCGGGAGGAGCTGAGCCGAACCAAGAGAGACTGCGAGAGGGAGATCCGCCGACTGGTAGGACTGATCAGATGCGCGGTGCGTGGCTATGTTCCCAATTTCGTTGTATACCTGCAGTGCAATGACACCTAAGGCATTCTATTCTATTCTATTTCACAAGAAGAAAATGTCCGGTTGCTCGCTTCGCTTTTGTCACAGCAAAGGTGTTCTAGTCGATTCCAGAAAAAAATTGGCCGGTTGCTCTCTTTGTTTTTGTCACAATTCTGGCAAATGAGTTTGCCCGCCTGCCTGAGCGCTCCCCGTTTGTACATCCAGACGGATGAGATCAAGCTGAAAGACAGAGCGGTTAGTGTTTTGGATGAAGCCCTGGGGCCGGCCACGTCCACCGCCTTCAGCTGCAGACTCAGGCTGCCGAGCAGCAGATCGCTGCCCTGAGGGATTCCCAAAGGGCGGGCCTAAACTACCCTGGAAGTGGGGTCAACGCCGCTACTAGCAATCCTCTTCATTGCGTAAGCCACCTCATCACACACTTGCAGTACGCATGACTTAGTTCGTTGCTGGATGAAGGTAGCACAAAAACAGTTTTGAACTTTGAACGAGTGCTTGTGTGTGTGTGTTGCGGGGCGTTTTCAGTCTCAGGAGGATCGGGACACGCGACGGTTTCATCTGAAAATCGCTGAGCTCAGCGCAGTCATCAGGAAACTGGAGGATCGAAACGCCCTGCTTTCTGAAGAGCGCAATGAACTGGTAATTTATTGACGGCACGCTTGAAGGTTTGCGCTACGTTTGATGCGCGCCATCCAGCGAGGCACCCATTGCGCTTGCTTATTAGTTGAGCGGCGCGGCGAGTCGGTTGCCTGGTAGATGTCTTTTATTGGGAGCCAAAGCCACGATTCCGTTCAAACCGATGCAAAAGGAATGGATACGTTCTGGCCCGCGTGTTGTGCGTCTTTCACATCCCGCACTTCATGCTTGCAGCTAAAGCGACTGAGAGAAACAGAAAGCCAGTTTCTGCCACTCCTGTACAAAAACAAACGCCTGAGCAGGAAGAATGAAGAACTCTCGCTGGTGCTGTGTCGCCTTGAAAACAAAGTGCGCTTTGTCACCCAGGAGAACGAGGAGATGGCAAGCTTGGTAAGTCGACGCGGACAACGGCGGCGTGCCAACAGAGTCCACTGCATTTGTGTTCCACAGAGAAGGCCTAGTTCGCTCAATGACCTGGACCGCGGTTGCGGCCAGCAGGACGGTGAAATGGAGTTCCTTCAAGTTGTGGAGCAGCGGCACATCATCGACGACTTGTCCAAGGTCTTCAGGCAGGCGACTCGGTGCACGTACGGCAGCGCCGCGCTCGCTCGCTGTCGCCAGGAAACCTTTTCCGTCCAAAGCTTGGCCGGCGGCCGCCATCCAAAAAATTGGCCCCTTAAATTCCGACCTTTCAAGCAGGAGCATTGTGCGCACGCGTTTGAACACGCTTTAGACTTGTTTTGCCGTTTTCAGCAGCTCAAAGCTCCCGTTTTGTCAGCGCCTTTGCCACTCGCTGTGCGCTGAAAACGACGGACTTGCCCGGCTGCTCAGCCCGTCAACCATGAGCCGCGAGCGCGACGTCATTGTCCGTAGGCAGCTAGTGGCAAAATGCACCCTGTTAGAGTTGCGCTCGCTCCAACTTATTTTGCAAGAACCACACGGGAGACAAGTAAGTTCTTTTGGACACCTGCAGGTGGAGAGTCCATCCGTTGTACGAATGAAGTCTGACTCTCGGCTCCTGCACGAGCATTTTAATTAAGAGAAACAGGGTGGGTGTAAGAGTGGATTGAATAGAGGAAGCCCTTGACCTCTAGTCAAAACATAGCAAGGGGTGTTTTACGACTTTGTGTAGGAAGGGATAAGCGATAGGGATAAATAAGGGATAAATAATATTATTTATTACAGGTCGCAGTCAAAGTCAAAGCAACACAATGATACGATAAAGATAATCTGGAAAACCCTGACACACCCTGTAGTTGTCACTTTTGGAAAAGACGAGCGTCCCTCCAATCATCGCCGGTGACGTGTTTTTCAGGCTCTGGAGACAGGAGCTCATGTCAGAAATGTCATTGTGAGTCGCGTTTGTTTCTGCGCCGGAGCCGTTCGTTCCCTTTGCATCCAAAGAATCTCAAAGGCGGATTATTTGTGTCGACAGGAGAGAGATTTGCTGCTACGATACCGACGTCGAGAATCTCTGAGGAGGAACAAAGCGTGAGGTCCTGCAAGGTGAGTCTGTTTGTTTGCGGCTGCTTGGTGTTGCGCAAGATGAAATGGCCTTTTTCTCGCTATCGTTCCTCTCGTCGATTCATCGTGAGGTGTCGCTTCAGTTTGTTCAGAGAGATGTTTGCTTCCGCGCCCGCAGGTCATCGAAACATTTTACGGCTACGACGAAGACGTGTTGGTGGACTCGGACGGATCGTCCTTGTCTTTTCACACCGACAGAACCCCCGACACGGAACCCGAAGAGGTAGCCCGCCATTTCTGCCAGCGTATTGGCACCAAACATTCCTCTTCAGCCTGGAATCGGACTCGTCTTTGCGTCGCGGGTGCTTTGTCGCCGGTCTGACTGATTCTGGTACTAGTGCTGTGTTGCATTGGTGTGTGCATGAAGAGGCGGAGCTTCGCTACCGCCAGCTGACGCAAGAATATCAAGCGCTGCAACGAGCCTACGCTCTGCTAGCCCAGACCAGCGAAAGGGGACTACGACGCCGAGAAGGAGATCAAGGTGGCGCCCCTTCCCGCAACCCCCGGCCGGGTCGCAGCCTCCCCGTTCTCACCCAGCCTCGGGTGTTCTCTGGTCTGAAAGGAGGAGGAGGAGCCTCCCTCCTCCTCCTTTCAGACCAGAGAAAAGCTGATGGTAGAAATGGGTCACTATCAAAGCAGAGTAGCAGATCTGGAGTCAGCGCTGAAGCAACAAGGACAGGTAAGCTCATCAATGAGCACACCTTTTTCTCAGACAAAATAGCTACATTCTTCAGTCACTCATCCGTCTGGCATTACTGGACCAACCCCCCCCCCCCCCCCCCCCCCGAACGTGGCTGGGAAAATGCGGAGAAAAGCAAATGTCATTTTCCAGTCAACCAAAGAATTTGTGGATGAAAATGACACAACATTCCAAAGCTGTCCACGCGTTTGTCTCTTCTAGAATGTCAAGTGGGTGGAGGAGAAGCAGCTGCTGCGTCAGAGCAATCAGCAGTTGGCCGAAAAGGTGACGGAAAGAAAGGCGCTGGGCGGAGTCGCTTGGCGTCACACCTGTCGGGAAGCCCCGCAGATGAGGTCTGACTGTCTTTTCAGGTCAGGCGGATGGAGGCGGAAGAAGCGCGTCTGAAAGAGCACATCCAGGATATCCGAGACCAAAACGAACTGCTTGAGTTCCGCATCCTGGAGCTGGAGGTGGGAAGACTCGCACAAGCGTGTTGAGGCCAGAGATGTGACGGACGGACGGACGGACGGACGGACGGACGGATGCATGCCTCTGCCTTTCAGGAGAGGGAGTGGCGCTCCCCCGTCTTGAAGTTTCTGCAAGTCCGTTTCCCAGACGGCCTCAGCCCTTTGCAGATCTACTGCGAGGCCGAGGGCGTGAGCGTACGTAAGGCGTCCCTCGCAACCCTAACCTTAACCCGAGGTCCCAGAACACCTTACATTGCTCCTTGCGCCTTTCCCCCGGACATCGTCATCAGTGATCTGATGAAGAAGCTGGACATCCTGGGCTATAACGCCGTAAGTGTATGTCGAACTCCTTATGTTCGCACTCCACGAGACTCGGCGGCTCAAATGTGACTTTTGGAAGGCTTTGCGCTGAAAGAAGCTTGTTGACGCTGTGCCTTTGGGCTCTTGCAGAATCTCACCAACGAGGAGCAGGTGGTCGTGATTCACGCCAGGACCCTTCTCACCCTAGCCGAGAAGGTAACGCGCACGTCCACGCACGCTCTCGCATTCTGCTTATGTGACA
>NW_028284171.1:40000-56549 GCF_059516105.1 Syngnathus floridae | reverse complement strand
AACATGACCTATAAACATTAAATATATAAATATTAACATCACCTATAAACATTAAATATATAAATATTAACATCACCTATAAACATTATGAATACAATGTTTATAACCGAATGGTCACTTTGTATTATTTGGCTGTAAATGCGATCATATGTAGTATATATCATGTATTTATCCACGAACCGTTAAAAAGATGTCAAGTCGGGCTACCTTAAGAGAGTCATAGTTACTCCCGCCGTTTACCCGCCTCTGTGCGAGAGGCGGTGTAATTTCTCTCCGTGTCCGCTGGAGGGAGGTATTTCCCCGTTACGACCTCCGGGAAGATCAGCGGGACGCGGAGAACGCTTAGCCGGGGCTCTGGAAGCCTCCTCGGGCGTCAAGAGTGAGGAGGAAAGCATCGGGGGGACCGGCTGGAGGTGCTCTGGAAGCTCGGCGGGCCGCGTAAAACGCTTAGCCGGGGCTCTGGAAGCCTCGTTCGGCTTAAACAGTGAGGAGGAAAGCACTCGGGGAACCGGCTGGAGGTGCTGTGGAAGCTCGGCGGGTCGTGGAAAACGCTTAGCCGGGGTGCTGGAAGCCTCGTTCGGCTAAAAGAGTGAGGAGGAATGCATCATGAGAACCGGCTGGAGGTGCTCTGGAAGCTCAGCGGGCCGCGTAAAACGCTTAGCCGGGGTGCTGGAAGTCTCCTCGGGCGTCAAGAGTGAGGAGGGAAGCACCCGGAGAACCGGCTGGAGGTGCTGTGGAAGTCCAGCGGGCCGCGTAAATAAAACGCTTAGCCGGGCTCTGGAAGCCTCGTTCGGCTTAAACAGTGAGGATGGGAGCACCGGAGAACCGGCTGGAGGTGCTGTGGAGGCTCGGCGGGCCGCGTAAAATGCTTAACCGGGGCTCTGGAAGCCTCGTTCGGCTGGGAGAGTGAGGAGGAAAGCACCATGAGGACCGTCTGGAGGTCTTCTGGAAGCACAGCGGGCCGTGTATGACGCTTAGCCGGGGTGCTGGAAGCCTGGGCCGCCTGGGAGAGTGAGGAGGAAAGTACCATGAGGACCGTCTGGAGGTCTTCTAGAAGCACAGCGGGCCGTGGAGAACGCTTAGCCGGGGTGCTGGAAGTCGAGTAAGGCTCAGCCATCTCGTCCAAGGTGCTTATAAAGTGCATGTCCGCTCGGCTGGAGGTATTTCCGCCACCCGGCGCCTGTGCACGGCCTCTGGGTGGCTCCGGGCCGGCTAGAATTCCGGGCCGCGACCGCTAACTCGCGGGACCCTAAATGGCCCGCGGACCAGCCGGCGGGACGTCGGTGACCACCCATCCGCCTCGCGGTGGTCCCCGGCCGGGTAGAATTCCGGACCGCGATCGCTAACTCGCGGGACCGCAATTGGCCCGCGGACCAGCCGGCGGGACGTCGGTGACCACCCATCCGCCTCGCGGTGGTCCCCGGCCGGGTAGAATTCCGGACCGCGATCGCTAACTCGCGGGACCGCAATTGGCCCGCGGACCAGCCGGCGGGACCTCGGTGACCACCCATCCGCCTCGCGGTGGTCCCCGGCCGGCTAGAATTCCGGACCGCGATCGGTAATTCGCGGGACCCTAAATGGCCCGCGGACCAGCCGGCGGGACCTCGGTGAAGACCCATCCGCCTCGCGGTGGTCCCCGGCCGGCTAGAATTCCGGACCGCGATCGGTAACTCGCGGGACCCTAAATGGCCCGCGGACCAGCCGGCGGGACGTCGGTGACCACCCATCCGCCTCGCGGTGGTCCCCGGCCGGGTAGAATTCCGGACCGCGATCGGTAACTCGCGGGACCGCAATTGGCCCGCGGACCAGCCGGCGGGACGTCGGTGACCACCCATCCGCCTCGCGGTGGTCCCCGGCCGGGTAGAATTCCGGACCGCGATCGCTAACTCGCGGGACCGCAATTGGCCCGCGGACCAGCCGGCGGGACCTCGGTGACCACCCATCCGCCTCGCGGTGGTCCCCGGCCGGCTAGAATTCCGGACCGCGATCGGTAATTCGCGGGACCCTAAATGGCCCGCGGACCAGCCGGCGGGACCTCGGTGAAGACCCATCCGCCTCGCGGTGGTCCCTGGCCGGCGTGGATTCCGGACCGCGATCGGTAATTCGCGGGACCCTAAATGGCCCGCGGACCAGCCGGCGGGACCTCGGTGACCACCCATCCGCCTCGCGGTGGTCCCTTGCCGGCTAGAATTCCGGACCGCGATCGGTAATTTGCGGGACCCTAAATGGCCCGCGGACCATCCGGCGGGACCTCGGTGAAGACCCATCCGCCTCGCGGTGGTCCCTGGCCGGCTAGAATTCCGGACCGCGATCGGTACCTCGCGGGACCCTAAATGGCCCGCGGACCAGCCGGCGGGACCTCGGTGAAGACCCATCCGCCTCGCGGTGGTCCCCGGCCGGCTAGAATTCCGGACCGCGATCGGTAACTCGCGGGACCCTAAATGGCCCGCGGACCAGCCGGCGGGACCTCGGTGAAGACCCATCCGCCTCGCGGTGGTCCCCAGCCGGGTAGAATTCCGGACCGCGATCGGTACCTCGCGGGACCCTAAATGGCCCGCGGACCAGCCGGCGGGACCTCGGTGACCACCCATCCGCCTCGCGGTGGTCCCCGGCCGGGTAGAATTCCGGACCGCGATCGGTAACTCGCGGGACCCTAAATGGCCCGCGGACCAGCCGGCGGGACCTCGGTGAAGACCCATCCGCCTCGCGGTGGTCCCCAGCCGGGTAGAATTCCGGACCGCGATCGGTACCTCGCGGGACCCTAAATGGCCCGCGGACCAGCCGGCGGGACCTCGGTGACCACCCATCCGCCTCGCGGTGGTCCCCGGCCGGGTAGAATTCCGGACCGCGATCGGTAACTCGCGGGACCCTAAATGGCCCGCGGACCAGCCGGCGGGACCTCGGTGAAGACCCATCCGCCTCGCGGTGGTCCCTGGCCGGGTAGAATTCCGGACCGCGATCGGTACCTCGCGGGACCCTAAATGGCCCGCGGACCAGCCGGCGGTACCTCGGTGACCACCCATCCGCCTCGCGGTGGTCCCTGGCCGGGTAGAATTCCGGACCGCGATCGGTAACTCGCGGGACCCTAAATGGCCCGCGGACCAGCCGGCGGGACCTCGGTGACCACCCATCCGCCTCGCGGTGGTCCCCGGCCGGCTAGAATTCCGGACCGCGATCGCTAACTCGCGGGACCGCAATTGGCCCGCGGACCAGCCGGCGGGACCCGCTTGACTTCCTATCCGCCTTCGCTGGTTCCCAAGTCGGCTAGAATTCCGGACCGCGATCGCTAACTCGCGGGACCGCAATTGGCCCGCGGACCAGCCGGCGGGACCCACTTGACTTCCTATCCGCCTTCGCTGGTTCCCAAGTCGGCTAGAATTCCGGACCGCAATCGCTAACTCGCGGGACCGCAATTGGCCCGCGGACCAGCCGGCGGGACCCAATCCACTTCCTATCCGCCTTCGCTGGTTCCCAAGTCGGCTAGAATTCCGGACCGCGATCGCTAACTCGCGGGACCGCAATTGGCCCGCGGACCAGCCGGCGGGACCCGCTCCACTTCCTATCCGCCTTCGCTGGTTCCCAAGTCGGCCACAAATTACGATTATTCGGCCTCTCGCTCTGGAAGTGCCATCGGCACTTGCTCGGAAAAGTGTCCGCCTCTTCTGGTTCCCTAGGTCGGCCGCCAAATGCGAAAAATCGGCCTCTACCCCGTTTGGGTACCAGGGGTAGGGTGCAGTACCAACTTTGGTCTTCAGGTGCGCCAGAGCGCGATGGTTGGTCCCACTAGTCAGCGTACTCATCGACGGTTTACTCCCCTTTCGCAAAATATAGTGGGCACGTATGTGCAGGACTGTTTATTTTTATTTTGAAAAATTTTCTAAGTGCCAGCGGACGCTGGCACACGACGTGTCCGAGCCACGATGGTGCCCAGGCCGGACAGCGACGGCGAAAAAGCCGATTCTGGAAGTTTCGAATATGCCAACGGCAAAAGCGGCGTGATGTGTCCGCCTCGGCTGGTTCTCCGGTCGGCCAGAAAAAGTGAAAATTCGGCCTCTCGCTCTGGAGGTCCGACGAACTTTGGCGAATATTTTCTAAGTGCCAACGGGTGTTGCGCCGAAATGTGTCCGACTCGGCTGGTTCCCCGAGTCGGCCCGAACGAGCGAAAATTCGGCCTCTTCGCCTGGAAGTCCGGCCGACTTTGGCGAATATTTTCTAAGTGCCAACGGGTGTTGCGCCGAAATGTGTCCGACTCGGCTGGTTCCCCGAGTCGGCCCGAACGAGCGAAAATTCGGCCTCTTCGCCTGGAAGTCCGGCCGACTTTGGCGAATATTTTCTAAGTGCCAACGGGTGTTGCGCCGAAATGTGTCCGACTCGGCTGGTTCCCCGAGTCGGCCCGAACGAGCGAAAATTCGGCCTCTTCGCCTGGAAGTCCGACGAACTTTGGCGAATATTTTCTAAGTGCCAACGGGTGTTGCGCCGAAATGTGTCCGACTCGGCTGGTTCCCCGAGTCGGCCCGAACGAGCGAAAATTCGGCCTCTTCGCCTGGAAGTCCGACGAACTTTGGCGAATATTTTCTAAGTGCCAACGGGTGTTCGGCCGTAATGTGTCCGACTCGGCTGGTGCCCCGAGTCGGCCCGAACGAGCGAAAATTCGGCCTCTTCGCCTGGAGGTCCAACGAACTTTGGCGAATATTTTCTAAGTGCCAACGGGTGTTACACCGTAATGTGTCCGACTCGGCTGGTTCCTCCGGTCGGCCCGAACGAGCGAAAATTCGGCCTCTTCGCCTGGAAGTCCGGCCGACTTGGGCGAATATTTTCTAAGTGCCAACGGGTGTTACGCCGAAATGTGTCCGACTCGGCTGGTTCCCCGAGTCGGCCAGAAAAAGTGAAAATTCGGCCTCTTCGCCTGGAAGTCCGGCCGACTTGAGCTAATATTTTCTAAGTGCCAACGGGTGTTCGGCCGTAATGTGTCCGACTCGGCTGGTTCCCCGAGTCTGCCCGAACGAGCGAAAATTCGGCCTCTCGCTCTGGAAGTCCTGCCAACTTGAGCGAATATTTTCTAAGTGCCATCGGGTCTTGCCCGGAAAAGTGTCCGACTCGGCTGGTTCCCCGAGTCGGCCCGAACGAGCGAAAATTCGGCCTCTCGCTCTGGAAGTCCTGCCAACTTGAGCGAATATTTTCTAAGTGCCAACGGCTGTTCGGCCGTAACGTGTCCGACTCGGCTGGTTCCCCGAGTCGGTCCGAACGAGCGAAAATTCGGCCTCTTGCTCTGGAAGTCCTGCCAACTTTAGCGAATATTTTCTAAGTGCCATCGGGTCTTGCCCGGAAAAGTGTCCGACTCGGCTGGTTCCCCGAGTCGGCCAGAAAAAGTGAAAATTCAGCCTCTTGCTCTGGAAGTCCTGCCAACTTGAGCGAATATTTTCTAAGTGCCATCGGGTCTTGCCCGGAAAAGTGTCCGACTCGGCTGGTTCCCCGAGTCGGCCCGAACGAGCGAAAATTCGGCCTCTTGCTCTGGAAGTCCTGCCAACTTGAGCGAATATTTTCTAAGTGCCATCGGGTCTTGCCCGGAAAAGTGTCCGACTCGGCTGGTTCCCCGAGTCGGCCCGAACGAGCGAAAATTCGGCCTCTTGCTCTGGAAGTCCTGCCAAATTGAGCGAATATTTTCTAAGTGCCAACGGGTCTTGCCCGGAAAAGTGTCCGACTCGTCTGGTTCCCCGAGTCGGCCCGACCGAGTGAAAATTCGGCCTCTCGCTCTGGAAGTCCTGTCAACTTGAGCGAATATTTTCTAAGTGCCATCGGGTCTTGCCCGGAAAAGTGTCCGACTCGGCTGGTTCCCCGAGTCGGCCCAAACGAGTGAAAATTCGGCCTCTTGCTCTGGAAGTCCTGCCAAATTGAGCGAATATTTTCTAAGTGCCAACGGGTCTTGCCCGGAAAAGTGTCCGACTCGTCTGGTTCCCCGAGTCGGCCCGACCGAGTGAAAATTCGGCCTCTCGCTCTGGAAGTCCTGTCAACTTGAGCGAATATTTTCTAAGTGCCATCGGGTCTTGCCCGGAAAAGTGTCCGACTCGGCTGGTTCCCCGAGTCGGCCCGAACGAGTGAAAATTCGGCCTCTTGCTCTGGAAGTCCTGCCAACTTGAGCGAATATTTTCTAAGTGCCATCGGGTCTTGCCCGGAAAAGTGTCCGACTCGTCCGGTTCCCTAGTTCGGCCACATAATGTGAAAATTCGGCCTCTTGCTCTGGAAGTCCTGCCAACTTGAGCGAATATTTTCTAAGTGCCATCGGGTCTTGCCCGGAAAAGTGTCCGACTCGGCTGGTTCCCCGAGTCGGCCCGAACGAGTGAAAATTCGGCCTCTTGCTCTGGAAGTCCTGCCAACTTGAGCGAATATTTTCTAAGTGCCATCGGGTCTTGCCCGGAAAAGTGTCCGACTCGGCTGGTTCCCCGAGTCGGCCCGAGCGAGTGAAAATTCGGCCTCTTGCTCTGGAAGTCCTGCCAACTTGAGCGAATATTTTCTAAGTGCCATCGGGTCTTGCCCGGAAAAGTGTCCGACTCGTCCGGTTCCCTAGTTCGGCCACATAATGTGAAAATTCGGCCTCTTGCTCTGGAAGTCCTGCCAACTTGAGCGAATATTTTCTAAGTGCCATCGGGTCTTGCCCGGAAAAGTGTCCGACTCGTCCGGTTCCCTAGTTCGGCCACATAATGTGAAAATTCGGCCTCTTGCTCTGGAAGTCCTGCCAACTTGAGCGAATATTTTCTAAGTGCCATCGGGTCTCTCCCGGAAAAGTGTCCGACTCGGCTGGTTCCCCGGTTCGGCCACATAATGTGAAAATTCGGCCTCTTGCTCTGGAAGTCCTGCCAACTTGAGCGAATATTTTCTAAGTGCCATCGGGTCTCTCCCGGAAAAGTGTCCGCCTCGTCCGGTTCCCTAGTTCGGCCACGGAATGTGAAAATTCGGCCTCTCTGAGGTACCAGGGGTACGCATTTAGGTACCAGGGGTAGTCGCTGAGGTACCAGGGGTATGCATTTAGGTACCAGGGGAGACCACTACGGTCTGTTGGTCCCCCTAGTTAGTGTACTCATCGGTTTACTCCCCTTTCGCAAAATATAGTCGGCACGTATGTGCAGGACTGTTTATTTTTATTTTGAAAAATGTTCTAAGTGCCAACGGAAGCTGGCACACGAACTGTCCGAGCCACGATGGTGCCCAGGCCGGACAGCGACGGCGAAAAAGCCGATGTGTGTTTGATGGAAGTTTCGAATATTTTCAAAGTGCCAACGGCACTTGCGGGGTGATGTGTCCGCCTCGTCTGGTTCCCCAGGTCGGCCAGAAAAAGTGAAAATTCGGCCTCTTCTCCTGGAAGTCCGGCCAAGTTTGGCGAATATTTTCAAAGTGCCAACGGCACTTGCGGGGTGATGTGTCCGCCTCGTCTGGTTCCCCAGGTCGGCCAGAACAAGTGAAAATTCGGCCTCTTCTCCTGGAAGTCCGGCCAAGTTTGGCGAATATTTTCAAAGTGCCAACGGCACTTGCGGGGTGATGTGTCCGCCTCGTCTGGTTCCCCAGGTCGGCCAGAAAAAGCGAAAATTCGGCCTCTTCTCCTGGAAGTCCGGCCAAGTTTGGCGAATATTTTCTAAGTGCCATCGGCACTTGCGGGGTGATGTGTCCGCCTCGTCTGGTTCCCCAGGTCGGCCAGAACAAGTGAAAATTCGGCCTCTTCTCCTGGAAGTCTGGCCAAGTTTGGCGAATATTTTCAAAGTGCCAACGGCACTTGCGGGGTGATGTGTCCGCCTCGTCTGGTTCCCCAGGTCGGCCAGAACAAGTGAAAATTCGGCCTCTTCTCCTGGAAGTCTGGCCAAGTTTGGCGAATATTTTCTAAGTGCCAACGACTCGACCAGCGTAAAGTGTCCGCCTCGGCTGGTTCCCCATAACGGCCACCATAAGTGAAAATTCGGCCTCTTCTCCTGGAAGTCAAGCCAAGTTTGGCGAATATTTTCTAAGTGCCAACGACCCAACCAGCGTAAAGTGTCCGCCTCGGCTGGTTCCCCATAACGGCCACAACAAGTGAAAATTCGGCCTCTTCTCCTGGAAGTCTGGCCAAGTTTGGCGAATATTTTCTAAGTGCCAACGACCCAACCAGCGTAAAGTGTCCGCCTCGGCTGGTTCCCCATAACGGCCACAACAAGTGAAAATTCGGCCTCTTCTCCTGGAAGTCTGGCCAAGTTTGGCGAATATTTTCTAAGTGCCAACGACCCAACCAGCGTAAAGTGTCCGCCTCGGCTGGTTCCCCATAACGGCCACAACAAGTGAAAATTCGGCCTCTTCTCCTGGAAGTCTGGCCAAGTTTGGCGAATATTTTCTAAGTGCCAACGACTCAACCAGCGTAAAGTGTCCGCCTCGGCTGGTTCCCCAGGTCGGCCACCAAAAGTGAAAATTCGGCCTCTTCTCCTGGAAGTCAAGCCAAGTTTGGCAAATATTTTCTAAGTGCCAACGACTCAACCAGCGTAAAGTGTCCGCCTCGGCTGGTTCCCCATAACGGCCACCAAAAGTGAAAATTCGGCCTCTTCTCCTGGAAGTCAAGCCATGTTTGGCAAATATTTTCTAAGTGCCAACGGCTCTTGAGCCGAAAAGTGTCCGCCTCGGCTGGTTCCCCATAACGGCCATGAAAAGTGAAAATTCGGCCTCTTCTCCTGGAAGTCAAGCCAAGTTTGGCAAATATTTTCTAAGTGCCAACGACTCAACCAGCGTAAAGTGTCCGCCTCGGCTGGTTCCCCAGGTCGGCCACCAAAAGTGAAAATTCGGCCTCTTCTCCTGGAAGTCTTGCCAAGTTTGGCGAATATTTTCTAAGTGCCAACGACTCAACCAGCGTAAAGTGTCCGCCTCGGCTGGTTCCCCAGGTCGGCCACCAAAAGTGAAAATTCGGCCTCTTCTCCTGGAAGTCAAGCCAAGTTTGGCAAATATTTTCTAAGTGCCAACGACTCAACCAGCGTAAAGTGTCCGCCTCGGCTGGTTCCCCAGGTCGGTCACCAAAAGTGAAAATTCGGCCTCTTCTCCTGGAAGTCTGGCCAAGTTTGGCGAATATTTTCTGAGTGCCAACGACTCAACCAGCCTAAAGTGTCCGCCTCGGCTGGTTCCCCATAACGGCCACCAAAAGTGAAAATTCGGCCTCTTCTCCTGGAAGTCAAGCCAAGTTTGGCAAATATTTTCTAAGTGCCAACGACTCAACCAGCGCAAAGTGTCCGCCTCGGCTGGTTCCCCATAACGGCCATGAAAAGTGAAAATTCGGCCTCTTCTCCTGGAAGTCAAGCCAAGTTTGGCAAATATTTTCTAAGTGCCAACGACTCAACCAGCGTAAAGTGTCCGCCTCGGCTGGTTCCCCAGGTCGGCCACCAAAAGTGAAAATTCGGCCTCTTCTCCTGGAAGTCTTGCCAAGTTTGGCGAATATTTTCTAAGTGCCAACGACTCAACCAGCGTAAGTGTCCGCCTCGGCTGGTTCCCCAGGTCGGCCACCAAAAGTGAAAATTCGGCCTCTTCTCCTGGAAGTCAAGCCAAGTTTGGCAAATATTTTCTAAGTGCCAACGACTCAACCAGCGTAAAGTGTCCGCCTCGGCTGGTTCCCCAGGTCGGTCACCAAAAGTGAAAATTCGGCCTCTTCTCCTGGAAGTCAAGCCAAGTTTGGCAGATATTTTCTAAGTGCCAACGACTCAACCAGCGTAAAGTGTCCGCCTCGGCTGGTTCCCCAGGTCGGCCACCAAAAGTGAAAATTCGGCCTCTTCTCCTGGAAGTCAAGCCAAGTTTGGCAAATATTTTCTAAGTGCCAACGACTCAACCAGCGTAAAGTGTCCGCCTCGGCTGGTTCCCCATAACGGCCACCAAAAGTGAAAATTCGGCCTCTTCTCCTGGAAGTCAAGCCATGTTTGGCAAATATTTTCTAAGTGCCAACGGCTCTTGAGCCGAAAAGTGTCCGCCTCGGCTGGTTCCCCATAACGGCCACCAAAAGTGAAAATTCGGCCTCTTCTCCTGGAAGTCAAGCCAAGTTTGGCAAATATTTTCTAAGTGCCAACGGCTCTTGAGCCGAAAAGTGTCCGCCTCGGCTGGTTCCCCAGGTCGGCCACCAAAAGTGAAAATTCGGCCTCTTCTCCTGGAAGTCAAGCCAAGTTTGGCAAATATTTTCTAAGTGCCAACGGCTCTTGAGCCGAAAAGTGTCCGCCTCGGCTGGTTCCCGCGGTCGGCCTTCAAAAGCGAAAATTCGGCCTCTTCCCCTGGTAGCCCTGCCAACTTGTGCGAATTTTTTCTAAGTGCCAACGGCTCTTGAGCCGAAAAGTGTCCGCCTCGGCTGGTTCCCTCGGTCGGCCCCAAAAAGCGAAAATTCGGCCTCTCCCTCTTTAGGTACCAGGGGCTGGGGTACCAGGGGGAGGGTGCAGTACCAACTTTGGTCTTCAGGTGCGCCAGAGTACGCTAAATGGTCCCCCTAGTCAGCGTACTCATCAACGATTTACCCCCCTTTCGCAAAATATAGTCAGAACGAGCATGGGGGGCGCATAATTTACCCCACAAAATGAAAGGGCCCGGTGCCGAGCGCTTGGTCATGGCCGCCAGCAGCGCCCCTTGCTCGGTGGGAACACAACACGCAGGGTTGCACAGCACCCTGGAAGGCACACAGAGAGAGAGAGAAAAATTTTCTAAGTGCCTCTCTTGACGAAAAATGTCTAAGTGCCTCTCTTGACGAAAAATTTCTAAGTGCCACAGCGCTCGAAAATTTCCTAAGTGCGAGCACGGCTGTGAAATATTCAAAGTACAAGGAACGCTGGCAGAATCGCTCGACGGCCGTCTGCTCCCGGCGGCCGCCGTGAAGTCTCCCCTCCCGGGGACGGCTGTCTGCTCCCGGCAGCCGTCCTTAACCCCCTCCCCACACGTTGGCCGAACACCAGCCGAGGGCGAAAGGCTCGCGGTGTGGAAGGATCGTGGCCACGGCTAATCTAGCGATGCCCGCGTTGGACGGTCACACCGCACGACAGAGCGGGGCCTGCATCCGGCGCGAGGCGGCCTTCAGGCACGTGGTTCGAGACGACCTCACCCGCCCTAGCCCGGAGCGGAAAGACTTTTACAAGTCCAAGGAACAATGGCAGAATGGGAGGACCGGCCGCCTCCTTAAACACAGGCCGGAGAGATGGAGCGGGATCAGCGGCCCGCGCATTGAGCGAACACCGGCCGAGGGCGAAAGGCTCGCGGTGTGGAAGGATCGTGGCCACGGCTAATCTAGCGATGCCCGCGTTGGACGGTCACACCGCACGACAGAGCGGGGCCTGCATCCGGCGCGAGGCGGCCTTCAGGCACGTGGTTCGAGGCGACCTCACCCGCCCTAGCCCGGAGCGGAAAGACTTTTCAAAGTCCAAGGAACACACTGGCAGAATCTCTCGACGGCCGTCTGCTCCCGGCGGCCGCCGTGAAGTCTCCCCTCCCGGGGACGGCTGTCTGCTCCCGGCAGCCGTCCATAACCCCCTCCCCACACGTTGGCCGAACATCAGCCGAGGGCGAAAGGCTCGCGGTGTGGAAGGATCGTGGCCACGGCTAATCTAGCGATGCCCGCGTTGGACGGTCACACCGCACGACAGAGCGGGGCCTGCATCCGGCGCGAGGCGGCCTTCAGGCACGTGGTTCGAGACGACCTCACCCGCCCTAGCCCGGAGCGGAAAGACTTTTACAAGTCCAAGGAACAATGGCAGAATGGGAGGACCGGCCGCCTCCTTAAACACAGGCCGGAGAGACGGAGCGGGATCAGCGGCCCGCGCGGAGGGTCTTTAAAATGTACAAAGTCCTAGGAACAATGGCAGAATCGCTCGACGGCCGTCTGCTCCCGGCGGCCGCGGTGAAGGGACTGTACACCCCACCCGGGGACGGCTGTCTGCTCCCGGCAGCCGTCCTTCCCCCCCTCCCCACACGTTGGCCGAACATCAGCCGAGGGCGAAAGGCTCGCGGTGTGGAAGGATCGTGGCCACGGCTAATCTAGCGATGCCCACGTTGGACGGTCACACCGCACGACAGAGCGGGGCCTGCATCCGGCGTGAGGCGGCCTTCAGGCACGTGGTTCGAGACGACCTCACCCGCCCTAGCCCGGAGCGGAAAGACTTTGAAATATTCAAAGTCCAAGGAACACTGGCAGAATGGGAGGACCGGCCGCCTCCTTAAACACAGGCCGGAGCGACCGAGCGGGATCAGCGGCCCGCGCGGAGGGTCTTTAAAATGTACAAAGTCCTAGGAACAATGGCAGAATCGCTCGACGGCCGTCTGCTCCCGGCGGCCGCGGTGAAGGGACTGTACACCCCACCCGGGGACGGCTGTCTGCTCCCGGCAGCCGTCCTTCCCCCCAAACCCACACGTTGACCGACACCGGCCGAGGGCGAAAGGCTCGCGGTGTGGAAGGATCGTGGCCACGGCTAATCTAGCGATGCCCGCGTTGGACGGTCACACCGCACGACAGAGCGGGGCCTGCATCCGGCGCGAGGCGGCCTTCAGGCACGTGGTTCGAGACGACCTCACCCGCCCTAGCCCGGAGCGGAAAGACTTTGAAATATTCAAAGTCCAAGGAACACTGGCAGAATGGGAGGACCGGCCGCCTCCTTAAACACAGGCCGGGCGAAAAATATGCGAATGTTGGGCGGAAAGACTTTGAAATATTCAAAGTCCAAGGAACACTGGCAGAATGGGAGGACCGGCCGCCTCCTTAAACACAGGCCGGGCGAAAAATATGCGAATGTTGGGTCTCATCCAAGAAAGGGAGTTACCGGCCGCCTCCTTAAACACAGGCCGGGCGAAAAATATGCGAATGGTCCATCCAAGGAAGGAGGACCGGCCGCCTCCTTAAACACAGGCCGGAGAGATGGAGCGGGATCAGCGGCCCGCGAACTGAGCGGCCGAGGGCGAAAGGCTCGCGGTGTGGAAGGATCGTGGCCACGGCTAATCTAGCGATGCCCGCGTTGGACGGTCACACCGCACGACAGAGCGGGGCCTGCATCCGGCGCGAGGCGGCCTTCAGGCACGTGGTTCGAGACGACTTCACCCGCCCTAGCCCGGAGCTGAAACTCTGCGAATGTTAACATCCAAGGATGGAGGCAACGGCCGTCTCGTTAAGCTGAGGCCGGAGGAAAGTCTGCGGATTCGGGGCATCCAAGGCAGATGGAGGTGCCGGCCGCCTCGGTAAACAGAGGCCGGACCGACCGACATGCGACCATGACCCGCCTTGGTAGGGCCCCCACCGGCCCCGGCTAGCGCCGGCGTTGGGTGGACGGTTCCTCCCCACTTGCGGGTCGCCCTCTAGCGCTACGGCCGCCGCGCGAGCGCGCGCTCCGACGCCGCCCCCGCAGGCCTAGCGCGAGCCGTACGGCAGCGAGACCGAGACGCCCCGATTCCACGCACGCACCTAGCGGCCATCAACGGAGGCCGAGCGCGCGATCCGACTCGCGGCACGCCACGTGGGCGTCCGCCGGCCGCGCCGGTCTACCGCGAAAGATGTTTCTCAAACCCTCGCCTAACCTAGGGACGGCTATCTCGGGAAGCCGCCCCCGCATCTGCACCTATCCGCTAAGCCCTCCCGACCACCGCGAAGCGGGAGGACGTCTATCGTGGCCGCCGGGGCGTATGACCCCTCCGCGTGAGGCGTGCGGGCTCGGGTGGGCCGCAACGACCGAGTCTGACTCGGACGGGGCGCAGCTTCCCTCCCGGTCGCAGCATCAAGCGCCGATCGCGCGACGTCACCAGCCCCCCGGGACGGTTCGTCGGGAGCACGGTACAGGCACGTAGCTCACTCTCCAGCTGGCCGCAGCGGGCCGCACCGACCGAGTCTGACTCGGCCGGGGCGCAGCTTCCCGTCTGGGTGACAGCGGCGACGAGCTGCGACTGTTGGCCGCCGCCCCTTCGTCCTTCCCGGATCCCCCCAGTGCCGACTCAACTCCGCATCCTGGCCGCAGCGAGATACCGTCGGGTTGCGGCGCCCGAGTCTGACTCGGGACGCGCGCTTCTTCCTTCGGACCACAGCGTACGTGCCTCGCGCGGGCAAAGTCGCCGGCACAGCGCCGCGCCCCCTCGACCAAGCGAGCCTCAGCCGGGCCGCGACGACCGAGTCTGACTCGGACGGAGCGCAGCTTCCCGCCTGGGTTACCGTGACGAGTCGCGGGCGGCCGTCGCCCTTCCCCCGGACCCCGCCGTGTTCCCTCGCGGTTGCTCCTAAGCCGCCTGCTCGAGCCCAACCGATGTGCCACCCCCGTTGCCGAGTTCGCTCTCCCCGAGCTCGTCTCCCCGTCAATACCGTTCCGTGACCGTCCCGCCGCGCGGCGATCCGCTCTGCCCCAGCGCCTTCCGGCCAGCGTCCTACGGGTCTGATCTGGCCACAGCACGAGCGCTCGGCAGACAAAGCGGCGTCGCGCGGGCGAGGTCGGCTCCGGAGGCAGCGACGGGACGCGACCTGCTCCCCGCGGAGACGCTTACGGAGCGCGGCCCGGCTCCTCTCGTTACGGCGAAGGTATAGGCAGAGGCCGTTTGGACCCGTGCCGGCCGGAGGGCGTCCCCACCCGCCAGGCTCGCGAAGACTTTGTGCAGTGGCACCATGCCCCCGCTGTCGCGGTCGGCGAACGGAGAACGTGGCAGACCCCCGCTCGGCCGAGCAAGGTGAACTACGCATGGCAATTGCGTCAGCCCACCGCCCCCCTACCTGGTTGATCCTGCCAGTAGCATATGCTTGTCTCAAAGATTAAGCCATGCAAGTCTAAGTGCACACGGCCCGTACAGCGAAACTGCGAATGGCTCATTAAATCAGTTATGGTTCCTTTGATCGCTCCACTGTTACTTGGATAACTGTGGCAATTCTAGAGCTAATACATGCAAACGAGCGCCGACCTCCGGGGACGCGCGCATTTATCAGACCCAAAACCCACGCGGTGCCCGGGCGCGCGGGCCAAGGGGTCGCGGCGCTCGCGCCGCGGCCCTCCGCGCGTCCGGCCCGGCCTCCCTTGGTGACCCTAGATAACTTCCAGCCGATCGCCGGCCCTCCGCGGCGGCGACGTCTCATTCGAATGTCTGCCCTATCAACTTTCGATGGTACTTTCTGCGCCTACCATGGTGACAACGGGTAACGGGGAATCAGGGTTCGATTCCGGAGAGGGAGCCTGAGAAACGGCTACCACATCCAAGGAAGGCAGCAGGCGCGCAAATTACCCACTCCCGACACGGGGAGGTAGTGACGAAAAATAACAATACAGGACTCTTTCGAGGCCCTGTAATTGGAATGAGCACAGTCCAAACCCTTGGGCGAGACGAGAGGCGCGGGTAACCATATGAACCCCGCTCGTGATAGGGACTGGGGACTGCAATTATTTCCCACCAACGAGGAATTCCCAGTAAGCGCGGGTCATAAGCCCGCATTGATTAAGTCCCTGCCCTTTGTACACACCGCCCGTCGCTACTACCGATTGGATGGCTTAGTGAGGTCCTCGGATCGGCCCCGCCGGGGCCGGTCACGGAGCCGGCGGCCGCGTCGAGAAGACGATCAAACTTGACTATCTAGAGGAAGTAAAAGTCGTAACAAGGTTTCCGTAGGTGAACCTGCGGAAGGATCATTACCGGAGCGAACTGAGCGGGATCAGCGGCCCGCGCTTTCGAACGAACGCACGCCGAGGGCGAAAGGCTGGCGGCGGGGAAGGATCGGGGCCACGGCTAATCTAGCGATGCCCGCGTTGGACGGTCACACCGCACGACAGAGCGGGGCCTGCATCCGGCGCGAGGCGGCCTTCAGGCACGTGGTTCGAGACGACCCCGACGCTGCCCTAGCCCGGAGCGCCGCCTAGGGCTCTGGGGGAAGGATAATCTCCCCGCGGCTGACGCACGCGCTCGCCCCAGCTTCGACAGGGGGGCGGGCGGTCGGTGCGGGCGCGCGGGGGGACCGAGGACCCTTAGCCCGAAGCGATGAGCGGAGGATGTCGGAGGAAGGGCGCTCCCGGCCGCGGCTCAGGCGTCCGGCCCCCCACAAAGACCCACCCGCTTCGGCGGGCCCGGGTCCGGGGCGGGTCGCGAGGCGCCGGCGCGCGGCGGGTGCGGTCCGGACTCTCCTCATCTCTGCCGCGCCAAACACGCGAGAGAGACGATCCCGGCGCCGGCGGCGGCGCGCGGGTGGTGGTGGTATGTGACCCGCGCGATTTGGGGTTCGGCGAAGGGCGAAACGGAGCGGGGGTGTGACCCCCGCGCAGGCGACGGTCTGACCTCTGCACGGCAACGCGCATGCGTCCGTCGCCCCGCTAGCGCTTCGCCTCCCCGCGGCTGGGGGCTCCGTTCGTCACACCGGAGTCGCCCAGCGTCGCGCGACGTCACCGTCCGCCTCCCCGCGCGCGCTCAACCGGCAGCCGCCCCCCGGGCGGTGGTATGTGACCCGAGCGATTTGGGGTTCGGCGAAGGGCGAAACGGAGCGGGGGTGTGACCCCCGCGCAGGCGACGGTCTGACCTCTGCACGGCAACGCGCATGCGTCCGTCGCCCCGCTAGCGCTTCGCCTCCCCGCGGCTGGGGGCT
>NW_028284171.1:10000-30000 GCF_059516105.1 Syngnathus floridae | reverse complement strand
ACCATCCCCAAGCGCCACCCCCGACCGCCACAAGGCGACCGCCACCATCCCCAAGCGCCACCCCCCGACCGCCACCCCCCGACCGCCACCCCCCGACCGCCACCCCCCGACCGCCACAAGGCGACCGCCACCATCCCCAAGCGCCACCCCCCGACCGCCACCCCCCGACCGCCACCAGCCGACCGCCACCAGCCGACCGCCACCAGCCGACCGCCACCAGCCGTTCGCGGTGTGCGCCTCCGGCGCCACCGGTCCCAAGCACCATCCCCAAGCGCCATCCCCGACCGCCACCCCCCGACCGCCACCCCCCGACCGCCACCAGCCGACCGCCACCAGCCGACCGCCACCAGCCGTTCGCGGTGTGCGCCTCCGGCGCCACCGGTCCCAAGCACCATCCCCAAGCACCATCCCCGACCGCCACCCCCCGACCGCCACCCCCCGACCGCCACAAGCCGACCGCCACCAGCCGACCGCCACCAGCCGACCGCCACCAGCCGTTCGCGGTGTGCGCCTCCGGCGCCACCGGTCCCAAGCACCATCCCCAAGCACCATCCCCGACCGCCACCCCCCGACCGCCACCCCCCGACCGCCACCCAGCGACCGCCACCAGCCGACCGCCACCAGCCGACCGCCACCAGCCGTTCGCGGTGTGCGCCTCCGGCGCCACCGGTCCCAAGCACCATCCCCAAGCACCATCCCCGACCGCCACCCCCCGACCGCCACCAGCCGACCGCCACCCAGCGACCGCCACCCGCCGTTCGCGGTGTGCGCCGTTATCCGCCTCTCGGTGGTTCCTTGCCGGGCGTGGGTCGGCGTCCGCTGTCGGTAGGTGACGGGACCATAATCGGCCCGCGGACCAGCCGGCGGGGCTCTCTTGAAAGCCTACCCGCCTTCGCTGGTTCCCCGGTCGGCCACGAGTAGCGAGAATTCGGCCTCTTCGCCCGGAGCGCGGCTCAACTTCAGCGAAAATGCACTAAGTGCCAAAGCCCATTCATTTACAACGGCGTGTCCGCCAGAGGGCGCGTTTCCCGCCGCGGACCGGCCGGCGGGGCTCGTCGGAGAGCGTGTCCGCCTCTCGGTGGTTCCTGCCGGGCGTGGGTCGCCGTCCGCTGTCGGTACTTTACGGGACCACGTTCGGCCCGCGGACCAGCCGGCGGGGCTCCCTAGAAAGCTTATCCGCCTTCGCTGGTTCCCTGGTCGGCCACGAGTAGCGGGAATTCGGCCTCTTCGCCCGGAGCGCGGCTCAACTTTTGCGAAAATGCACTAAGTGCCAAAGCCCATTCATTTACAACGGCGTGTCCGCCAGAGGGCGCATTTCCCGCCGCGGACCAGCCGGCGGGACCCGCTCGACTTCCTATCCGCCTTCGCTGGTTCCCAAGTCGGCCAGAATTCCGGGCCGCGACCGGTAACTCGCGGGACCATAATTGGCCCGCGGACCAGCCGGCGGGGCTCTCTTGAGAGCTTACCCGCCTTCGCTGGTTCCCTGGTCGGCCACGAGTGGCGAGAATTCGGCCTCTTCGCCCGGAGCGCGGTTCAACTTTTGCGAAAATGCACTAAGTGCCAAAGCCCATTCATTTACAACGGCGTGTCCGCCAGAGGGCGCATTTCCCGCCGCGGACCGGCCGGCGGGGCTCGTCGGAGAGCGTGTCCGCCTCTCGGTGGTTCCTGCCGGGCGTGGGTCGGCGTCCGCTGTCGGTAGGTGACGGGACCCCGTTCGGCCCGCGGACCAGCCGGCGGGGCTCCATAGAAAGCTTACCCGCCTTCGCTGGTTCCCCGGTCGGCCGCGAGTGGCGAGAATTCGGCCTCTTCACCTGGAGCGCGGAGCGACTTTTGCCAAATTTTTTCTAAGTGCCAAGGGCTCTCGCGCCGCGATGCGTCCGCCTCTGCTGGTTCCCCGGTCGGCCGCGAGTGGCGAGAATTCGGCCTCTTCACCTGGAGCCCGGAGCGACTTTTGCCAATTTTTTTCTAAGTGCCAAGGGCTCTCGCGCCGCGATGCGTCCGCCTCTGCTGGTTCCCCGGTCGGCCGCGAGTGGCGAGAATTCGGCCTCTTCACCCGGAGCCCGGGCCGACTCCCGCCGACATGATCACATCATGATCCAATAGCGAGTGTCGTATAACTGTAACATGATGTACAAAATAAATATATAAATATTAACATCACCTATAAACATTAAATATATAAATATTAACATCACCTATAAACATTAAACATATAAATATTAACATCACCTATAAACATTATGAATACCATGTTTATAACCGAATGCTCATTTTGTATTATTTGGCTGTAAATGCGAGCATAAGTTGTATATATCATGTATTTATCCACGAACCGTTAAAGAGATGTCAAGTCAGGCTACCTTAAGAGAGTCATAGTTACTCCCGCCGTTTACCCGCCTCTGTGCGAGAGGCGGTGTAATTTCTCTCCGTGTCCGCTGGAGGGAGGCATTTCCCCGTTACAAGCTCCGGGAAGATCACCCGGACGCGGAGAACGCTTAGCCGGGGTGCTGGGAGCCTCGTTCGGCTTAGAAAGTGAGGTGGAAAGCACTCGGGGAACCGGCTGGAGGTGCGGTGGAAGCTCGGCGGGCCGCGTAAAACGCTTAGCCGGGGCTCTGGAAGCCTCGTTCGGCTTAAACAGTGAGGAGGAAAGCACCCGGGGAACCGGCTGGAGGTGCTGTGGAAGCTCAGCGGGCTGCGTAAAACGCTTAGCCGGGGCTCTGGAAGCCTCTTCGGGCGTCAAGAGTGAGGAGGAATGCAACATGAGAACCGGCTGGAGGTGCGGTGGAAGCTCGGCGGGCCGCGTAAAACGCTTAGCCGGGGCTCTGGAAGCCTCGTTCGGCTTAAACAGTGAGGATGGGAGCACCCGGAGAACCGGCTGGAGGTGCTGTGGAAGTTCAGCGGGCCGCGTAAAACGCTTAGCCGGGGCTCTGGAAGCCTCGTTCGGCTTCGAAAGTGAGGAGGAATGCACCCGGGGAACCGGCTGGAGGTGCTCTGGAAGCTCAGCGTGCCGCGTAAAACGTTTAGCCGGGGCTCTGGAAGCCTCGTTCGGCTTAGAAAGTTAGGAGGAATGCACCCGGGGAACCGGCTGGAGGTGCTCTGGAAGCTCAGCGGGCCGCGTAAAACGCTTAGCCGGGGCTCTGGAAGCCTCGTTCGGCTTAGAAAGTGAGGAGGAATGCATCATGAGAACCGGCTGGAGGTGCTCTGGAAGTCCAGCGGGCCGCGTAAAACGCTTAGCCGAGGCTCTGGAAGCCTCGTTCGGCTTAAAGAGTGAGGAGTGAAGCACCCGGAGAACCGGCTGGAAGTGCTCTGGAAGCTCAGCGGGCCGCGTAAAACGCTTAGCCGGGGTGCTGGAAGTCTCCTCGGGCGTCAAGAGTGAGGAGGAAAGCACCCGTGGAACCGGCTGGAGGTGCTGTGGAAGCTCAGCGGGCCGCGTAAAACGTTTAGCCGGGGCTCTGGAAGCCTCGTTCGGCTTAGAAAGTGAGGAGGAAAGCAGCCGGGGAACCGGCTGGAGGTGCTCTGGAAGTTCAGCGGACCGCGTAAAACGTTTAGCCGGGGCTCTGGAAGCCTCCTCGGGCGTCAAGAGTTAGGAGGAAAGCATTGTGAGGGCCGGCTGGGGGTGCTCTGGCAGTCCAGCGGGCCGCGTAAAACGCTTAGCCGGGGCTCTGGAAGCCTCGTTCGGCTTAAAGAGTGAGGAGGAAAGTACTGGGGGAACCGGCTGGAGGTGCTGTGGAAGCTCAGTGGGCTGCGTAAAACGCTTAGCCGAGGCTCTGGAAGCCTCCTCGGGCGTCAAGAGTTAGGAGGAAAGCCTCATGAGAACCGGCTGGAGGTGCTGTGGAAGCTCGGCGGGCCGCGTAAAACGCTTAGCCGGGGTGCTGGAAGCCTCCTCGGGCGTCAAGAGTTAGGAGGAAAGCATCATAAGAACCGGCTGGGGGTGCTGTGGAAGTCCAGCGGGCCGCGTAAAACGCTTAGCCGAGGCTCTGGAAGCCTCGTTCGGCTTAAAGAGTGAGGAGGAATGCATCATGAGAACCGGCTGGAGGTGCTGTGGAAGCTCAGCGGGCCGCGTAAAACGCTTAGCCGAGGCTCTGGAAGCCTCCTCGGGCTTCAAGAGTGAGGAGGAAAGCACCCGTGGAACCGGCTGGAGGTGCTCTGGAAGCTCAGCGGGCCGCGTAAAACGCTTAGCCGGGGCGCTGGAAGCCTCCTCGGGCGTCAAGAGTGAGGAGGAAATCATCATAAGAACCGGCTGGAGGTGCTGTGGAAGTCCAGCGGGCCGCGTAAAACACTTAGCCGAGGCTCTGGAAGCCTCCTCGGGCGTCAAGAGTTAGGAGGAAAGCCTCATGAGAACCGGCTGGAGGTGCTGTGGAGGCTCGGCGGGCCGCGTAAAACGCTTAACCGGGGCTCTGGAAGCCTCGTTCGGCTTACGAAGCGAGGAGGAACGCACCCGGAGAATGACATTTTGATATGATTTGACCCTAAATGGCCCGCGGACCAGCCGGCGGGACCTCGGTGAAGACCCATCCGCCTCGCGGTGGTCCCCGGCCGGCTAGAGTTCCGGACCGCGATCGGTACCTCGCGGGACCCTAAATGGCCCGCGGACCAGCCGGCGGGACCTCGGTGAAGACCCATCCGCCTCGCGGTGGTCCCTGGCCGGGTAGAATTCCGGACCGCGATCGGTAACTCGCGGGACCCTAAATGGCCCGCGGACCAGCCGGCGGGACCTCGGTGAGCACCCATCCGCCTCGCGGTGGTTCCCGGCCGGCTAGAATTCCGGACCGCGATCGCTAACTCGCGGGACCCTAAATGGCCCGCGGACCAGCCGGCGGGACCTCGGTGAAGACCCATCCGCCTCGCGGTGGTCCCCGGCCGGTTAGAATTCCGGACCGCGATCGCTAACTTGCGGGACCCTAAATGGCCCGCGGACCAGCCGGCGGGACCTCGGTGACCACCCATCCGCCTTCGCTGGTTCCCAAGTCGGCCAGAATTCCGGGCCGCGACCGGTAACTCGCGGGACCCTAAATGGCCCGCGGACCAGCCGGCGGGACTAGCTTGACTTCCTATCCGCCTTCGCTGGTTCCCAAGTCGGCCAGAATTCCGGGCCGCGGTCGCTAACTCGCGGGACCCTAAATGGCCCGCGGACCAGCCGGCGGGGCTCTCTTGAAAGCTTACCCGCCTTTGCTGGTTCCCTGGTCGGCCACGACTGGCGAGAATTCGGCCTCTTCGCCCGGAGCGCGGCTCAACTTCAGCGAAAATGCACTAAGTGCCAAAGCCCATTCATTTACAACGGCGTGTCCGCCAGAGGGCGCATTTCCCGCCGCTGACCAGCCGGCGGGGCTCTCTTGAGAGCTTGCCCGCCTTCGCTGGTTCCCTGGTCGGCCACGAGTGGCGAGAATTCGGACTCTTCACCCGGAGCCCGGAGCGACTTTTGCCAAATTTTTTCTAAGTGCCAAGGGCTCTCGCGCCGCGATCCGTCCGCCTCTGTTGGTTCCCCGGTCGGCCGCGAGTGGCGAGAATTCGGCCTCTTCACCCGGAGCCCGGGCCGACTTCCGCCGATATGATCACATCATGATCCTATAGCAAGTGTCGTACAACTATAACATGATGTACAAAATAAATATATAAATATTAACATGACCTATAAACATTAAATATATAAATATTAACATCACCTATAAACATTAAATATATAAATATTAACATCACCTATAAACATTATGAATACAATGTTTATAACCGAATGGTCACTTTGTATTATTTGGCTGTAAATGCGATCATATGTAGTATATATCATGTATTTATCCACGAACCGTTAAAAAGATGTCAAGTCGGGCTACCTTAAGAGAGTCATAGTTACTCCCGCCGTTTACCCGCCTCTGTGCGAGAGGCGGTGTAATTTCTCTCCGTGTCCGCTGGAGGGAGGTATTTCCCCGTTACGACCTCCGGGAAGATCAGCGGGACGCGGAGAACGCTTAGCCGGGGCTCTGGAAGCCTCCTCGGGCGTCAAGAGTGAGGAGGAAAGCATCGGGGGGACCGGCTGGAGGTGCTCTGGAAGCTCGGCGGGCCGCGTAAAACGCTTAGCCGGGGCTCTGGAAGCCTCGTTCGGCTTAAACAGTGAGGAGGAAAGCACTCGGGGAACCGGCTGGAGGTGCTGTGGAAGCTCGGCGGGTCGTGGAAAACGCTTAGCCGGGGTGCTGGAAGCCTCGTTCGGCTAAAAGAGTGAGGAGGAATGCATCATGAGAACCGGCTGGAGGTGCTCTGGAAGCTCAGCGGGCCGCGTAAAACGCTTAGCCGGGGTGCTGGAAGTCTCCTCGGGCGTCAAGAGTGAGGAGGGAAGCACCCGGAGAACCGGCTGGAGGTGCTGTGGAAGTCCAGCGGGCCGCGTAAAACGCTTAGCCGGGGCTCTGGAAGCCTCGTTCGGCTTAAACAGTGAGGATGGGAGCACCCGGAGAACCGGCTGGAGGTGCTGTGGAGGCTCGGCGGGCCGCGTAAAATGCTTAACCGGGGCTCTGGAAGCCTCGTTCGGCTGGGAGAGTGAGGAGGAAAGCACCATGAGGACCGTCTGGAGGTCTTCTGGAAGCACAGCGGGCCGTGTATGACGCTTAGCCGGGGTGCTGGAAGCCTGGGCCGCCTGGGAGAGTGAGGAGGAAAGTACCATGAGGACCGTCTGGAGGTCTTCTAGAAGCACAGCGGGCCGTGGAGAACGCTTAGCCGGGGTGCTGGAAGTCGAGTAAGGCTCAGCCATCTCGTCCAAGGTGCTTATAAAGTGCATGTCCGCTCGGCTGGAGGTATTTCCGGCCACCCGGCGCCTGTGCACGGCCTCTGGGTGGCTCCGGGCCGGCTAGAATTCCGGGCCGCGACCGCTAACTCGCGGGACCCTAAATGGCCCGCGGACCAGCCGGCGGGACGTCGGTGACCACCCATCCGCCTCGCGGTGGTCCCCGGCCGGGTAGAATTCCGGACCGCGATCGCTAACTCGCGGGACCGCAATTGGCCCGCGGACCAGCCGGCGGGACGTCGGTGACCACCCATCCGCCTCGCGGTGGTCCCCGGCCGGGTAGAATTCCGGACCGCGATCGCTAACTCGCGGGACCGCAATTGGCCCGCGGACCAGCCGGCGGGACCTCGGTGACCACCCATCCGCCTCGCGGTGGTCCCCGGCCGGCTAGAATTCCGGACCGCGATCGGTAATTCGCGGGACCCTAAATGGCCCGCGGACCAGCCGGCGGGACCTCGGTGAAGACCCATCCGCCTCGCGGTGGTCCCCGGCCGGCTAGAATTCCGGACCGCGATCGGTAACTCGCGGGACCCTAAATGGCCCGCGGACCAGCCGGCGGGACGTCGGTGACCACCCATCCGCCTCGCGGTGGTCCCCGGCCGGGTAGAATTCCGGACCGCGATCGGTAACTCGCGGGACCGCAATTGGCCCGCGGACCAGCCGGCGGGACGTCGGTGACCACCCATCCGCCTCGCGGTGGTCCCCGGCCGGGTAGAATTCCGGACCGCGATCGCTAACTCGCGGGACCGCAATTGGCCCGCGGACCAGCCGGCGGGACCTCGGTGACCACCCATCCGCCTCGCGGTGGTCCCCGGCCGGCTAGAATTCCGGACCGCGATCGGTAATTCGCGGGACCCTAAATGGCCCGCGGACCAGCCGGCGGGACCTCGGTGAAGACCCATCCGCCTCGCGGTGGTCCCTGGCCGGCGTGGATTCCGGACCGCGATCGGTAATTCGCGGGACCCTAAATGGCCCGCGGACCAGCCGGCGGGACCTCGGTGACCACCCATCCGCCTCGCGGTGGTCCCTTGCCGGCTAGAATTCCGGACCGCGATCGGTAATTTGCGGGACCCTAAATGGCCCGCGGACCATCCGGCGGGACCTCGGTGAAGACCCATCCGCCTCGCGGTGGTCCCTGGCCGGCTAGAATTCCGGACCGCGATCGGTACCTCGCGGGACCCTAAATGGCCCGCGGACCAGCCGGCGGGACCTCGGTGAAGACCCATCCGCCTCGCGGTGGTCCCCGGCCGGCTAGAATTCCGGACCGCGATCGGTAACTCGCGGGACCCTAAATGGCCCGCGGACCAGCCGGCGGGACCTCGGTGAAGACCCATCCGCCTCGCGGTGGTCCCCAGCCGGGTAGAATTCCGGACCGCGATCGGTACCTCGCGGGACCCTAAATGGCCCGCGGACCAGCCGGCGGGACCTCGGTGACCACCCATCCGCCTCGCGGTGGTCCCCGGCCGGGTAGAATTCCGGACCGCGATCGGTAACTCGCGGGACCCTAAATGGCCCGCGGACCAGCCGGCGGGACCTCGGTGAAGACCCATCCGCCTCGCGGTGGTCCCCAGCCGGGTAGAATTCCGGACCGCGATCGGTACCTCGCGGGACCCTAAATGGCCCGCGGACCAGCCGGCGGGACCTCGGTGACCACCCATCCGCCTCGCGGTGGTCCCCGGCCGGGTAGAATTCCGGACCGCGATCGGTAACTCGCGGGACCCTAAATGGCCCGCGGACCAGCCGGCGGGACCTCGGTGAAGACCCATCCGCCTCGCGGTGGTCCCTGGCCGGGTAGAATTCCGGACCGCGATCGGTACCTCGCGGGACCCTAAATGGCCCGCGGACCAGCCGGCGGTACCTCGGTGACCACCCATCCGCCTCGCGGTGGTCCCTGGCCGGGTAGAATTCCGGACCGCGATCGGTAACTCGCGGGACCCTAAATGGCCCGCGGACCAGCCGGCGGGACCTCGGTGACCACCCATCCGCCTCGCGGTGGTCCCCGGCCGGCTAGAATTCCGGACCGCGATCGCTAACTCGCGGGACCGCAATTGGCCCGCGGACCAGCCGGCGGGACCCGCTTGACTTCCTATCCGCCTTCGCTGGTTCCCAAGTCGGCTAGAATTCCGGACCGCGATCGCTAACTCGCGGGACCGCAATTGGCCCGCGGACCAGCCGGCGGGACCCACTTGACTTCCTATCCGCCTTCGCTGGTTCCCAAGTCGGCTAGAATTCCGGACCGCAATCGCTAACTCGCGGGACCGCAATTGGCCCGCGGACCAGCCGGCGGGACCCAATCCACTTCCTATCCGCCTTCGCTGGTTCCCAAGTCGGCTAGAATTCCGGACCGCGATCGCTAACTCGCGGGACCGCAATTGGCCCGCGGACCAGCCGGCGGGACCCGCTCCACTTCCTATCCGCCTTCGCTGGTTCCCAAGTCGGCCACAAATTACGATTATTCGGCCTCTCGCTCTGGAAGTGCCATCGGCACTTGCTCGGAAAAGTGTCCGCCTCTTCTGGTTCCCTAGGTCGGCCGCCAAATGCGAAAAATCGGCCTCTACCCCGTTTGGGTACCAGGGGTAGGGTGCAGTACCAACTTTGGTCTTCAGGTGCGCCAGAGCGCGATGGTTGGTCCCACTAGTCAGCGTACTCATCGACGGTTTACTCCCCTTTCGCAAAATATAGTGGGCACGTATGTGCAGGACTGTTTATTTTTATTTTGAAAAATTTTCTAAGTGCCAGCGGACGCTGGCACACGACGTGTCCGAGCCACGATGGTGCCCAGGCCGGACAGCGACGGCGAAAAAGCCGATTCTGGAAGTTTCGAATATGCCAACGGCAAAAGCGGCGTGATGTGTCCGCCTCGGCTGGTTCTCCGGTCGGCCAGAAAAAGTGAAAATTCGGCCTCTCGCTCTGGAGGTCCGACGAACTTTGGCGAATATTTTCTAAGTGCCAACGGGTGTTGCGCCGAAATGTGTCCGACTCGGCTGGTTCCCCGAGTCGGCCCGAACGAGCGAAAATTCGGCCTCTTCGCCTGGAAGTCCGGCCGACTTTGGCGAATATTTTCTAAGTGCCAACGGGTGTTGCGCCGAAATGTGTCCGACTCGGCTGGTTCCCCGAGTCGGCCCGAACGAGCGAAAATTCGGCCTCTTCGCCTGGAAGTCCGGCCGACTTTGGCGAATATTTTCTAAGTGCCAACGGGTGTTGCGCCGAAATGTGTCCGACTCGGCTGGTTCCCCGAGTCGGCCCGAACGAGCGAAAATTCGGCCTCTTCGCCTGGAAGTCCGACGAACTTTGGCGAATATTTTCTAAGTGCCAACGGGTGTTGCGCCGAAATGTGTCCGACTCGGCTGGTTCCCCGAGTCGGCCCGAACGAGCGAAAATTCGGCCTCTTCGCCTGGAAGTCCGACGAACTTTGGCGAATATTTTCTAAGTGCCAACGGGTGTTCGGCCGTAATGTGTCCGACTCGGCTGGTGCCCCGAGTCGGCCCGAACGAGCGAAAATTCGGCCTCTTCGCCTGGAGGTCCAACGAACTTTGGCGAATATTTTCTAAGTGCCAACGGGTGTTACACCGTAATGTGTCCGACTCGGCTGGTTCCTCCGGTCGGCCCGAACGAGCGAAAATTCGGCCTCTTCGCCTGGAAGTCCGGCCGACTTGGGCGAATATTTTCTAAGTGCCAACGGGTGTTACGCCGAAATGTGTCCGACTCGGCTGGTTCCCCGAGTCGGCCAGAAAAAGTGAAAATTCGGCCTCTTCGCCTGGAAGTCCGGCCGACTTGAGCTAATATTTTCTAAGTGCCAACGGGTGTTCGGCCGTAATGTGTCCGACTCGGCTGGTTCCCCGAGTCTGCCCGAACGAGCGAAAATTCGGCCTCTCGCTCTGGAAGTCCTGCCAACTTGAGCGAATATTTTCTAAGTGCCATCGGGTCTTGCCCGGAAAAGTGTCCGACTCGGCTGGTTCCCCGAGTCGGCCCGAACGAGCGAAAATTCGGCCTCTCGCTCTGGAAGTCCTGCCAACTTGAGCGAATATTTTCTAAGTGCCAACGGCTGTTCGGCCGTAACGTGTCCGACTCGGCTGGTTCCCCGAGTCGGTCCGAACGAGCGAAAATTCGGCCTCTTGCTCTGGAAGTCCTGCCAACTTTAGCGAATATTTTCTAAGTGCCATCGGGTCTTGCCCGGAAAAGTGTCCGACTCGGCTGGTTCCCCGAGTCGGCCAGAAAAAGTGAAAATTCAGCCTCTTGCTCTGGAAGTCCTGCCAACTTGAGCGAATATTTTCTAAGTGCCATCGGGTCTTGCCCGGAAAAGTGTCCGACTCGGCTGGTTCCCCGAGTCGGCCCGAACGAGCGAAAATTCGGCCTCTTGCTCTGGAAGTCCTGCCAACTTGAGCGAATATTTTCTAAGTGCCATCGGGTCTTGCCCGGAAAAGTGTCCGACTCGGCTGGTTCCCCGAGTCGGCCCGAACGAGCGAAAATTCGGCCTCTTGCTCTGGAAGTCCTGCCAAATTGAGCGAATATTTTCTAAGTGCCAACGGGTCTTGCCCGGAAAAGTGTCCGACTCGTCTGGTTCCCCGAGTCGGCTCCGACCGAGTGAAAATTCGGCCTCTCGCTCTGGAAGTCCTGTCAACTTGAGCGAATATTTTCTAAGTGCCATCGGGTCTTGCCCGGAAAAGTGTCCGACTCGGCTGGTTCCCCGAGTCGGCCCAAACGAGTGAAAATTCGGCCTCTTGCTCTGGAAGTCCTGCCAAATTGAGCGAATATTTTCTAAGTGCCAACGGGTCTTGCCCGGAAAAGTGTCCGACTCGTCTGGTTCCCCGAGTCGGCCCGACCGAGTGAAAATTCGGCCTCTCGCTCTGGAAGTCCTGTCAACTTGAGCGAATATTTTCTAAGTGCCATCGGGTCTTGCCCGGAAAAGTGTCCGACTCGGCTGGTTCCCCGAGTCGGCCCGAACGAGTGAAAATTCGGCCTCTTGCTCTGGAAGTCCTGCCAACTTGAGCGAATATTTTCTAAGTGCCATCGGGTCTTGCCCGGAAAAGTGTCCGACTCGTCCGGTTCCCTAGTTCGGCCACATAATGTGAAAATTCGGCCTCTTGCTCTGGAAGTCCTGCCAACTTGAGCGAATATTTTCTAAGTGCCATCGGGTCTTGCCCGGAAAAGTGTCCGACTCGGCTGGTTCCCCGAGTCGGCCCGAACGAGTGAAAATTCGGCCTCTTGCTCTGGAAGTCCTGCCAACTTGAGCGAATATTTTCTAAGTGCCATCGGGTCTTGCCCGGAAAAGTGTCCGACTCGGCTGGTTCCCCGAGTCGGCCCGAGCGAGTGAAAATTCGGCCTCTTGCTCTGGAAGTCCTGCCAACTTGAGCGAATATTTTCTAAGTGCCATCGGGTCTTGCCCGGAAAAGTGTCCGACTCTCGTCCGGTTCCCTAGTTCGGCCACATAATGTGAAAATTCGGCCTCTTGCTCTGGAAGTCCTGCCAACTTGAGCGAATATTTTCTAAGTGCCATCGGGTCTTGCCCGGAAAAGTGTCCGACTCGTCCGGTTCCCTAGTTCGGCCACATAATGTGAAAATTCGGCCTCTTGCTCTGGAAGTCCTGCCAACTTGAGCGAATATTTTCTAAGTGCCATCGGGTCTCCCGGAAAAGTGTCCGACTCGGCTGGTTCCCCGGTTCGGCCACATAATGTGAAAATTCGGCCTCTTGCTCTGGAAGTCCTGCCAACTTGAGCGAATATTTTCTAAGTGCCATCGGGTCTCTCCCGGAAAAGTGTCCGCCTCGTCCGGTTCCCTAGTTCGGCCACGGAATGTGAAAATTCGGCCTCTCTGAGGTACCAGGGGTACGCATTTAGGTACCAGGGGTAGTCGCTGAGGTACCAGGGGTATGCATTTAGGTACCAGGGGAGACCACTACGGTCTGTTGGTCCCCCTAGTTAGTGTACTCATCGGTTTACTCCCCTTTCGCAAAATATAGTCGGCACGTATGTGCAGGACTGTTTATTTTTATTTTGAAAAATGTTCTAAGTGCCAACGGAAGCTGGCACACGAACTGTCCGAGCCACGATGGTGCCCAGGCCGGACAGCGACGGCGAAAAAGCCGATGTGTGTTTGATGGAAGTTTCGAATATTTTCAAAGTGCCAACGGCACTTGCGGGGTGATGTGTCCGCCTCGTCTGGTTCCCCAGGTCGGCCAGAAAAAGTGAAAATTCGGCCTCTTCTCCTGGAAGTCCGGCCAAGTTTGGCGAATATTTTCAAAGTGCCAACGGCACTTGCGGGGTGATGTGTCCGCCTCGTCTGGTTCCCCAGGTCGGCCAGAACAAGTGAAAATTCGGCCTCTTCTCCTGGAAGTCCGGCCAAGTTTGGCGAATATTTTCAAAGTGCCAACGGCACTTGCGGGGTGATGTGTCCGCCTCGTCTGGTTCCCCAGGTCGGCCAGAAAAAGCGAAAATTCGGCCTCTTCTCCTGGAAGTCCGGCCAAGTTTGGCGAATATTTTCTAAGTGCCATCGGCACTTGCGGGGTGATGTGTCCGCCTCGTCTGGTTCCCCAGGTCGGCCAGAACAAGTGAAAATTCGGCCTCTTCTCCTGGAAGTCTGGCCAAGTTTGGCGAATATTTTCAAAGTGCCAACGGCACTTGCGGGGTGATGTGTCCGCCTCGTCTGGTTCCCCAGGTCGGCCAGAACAAGTGAAAATTCGGCCTCTTCTCCTGGAAGTCTGGCCAAGTTTGGCGAATATTTTCTAAGTGCCAACGACTCGACCAGCGTAAAGTGTCCGCCTCGGCTGGTTCCCCATAACGGCCACCATAAGTGAAAATTCGGCCTCTTCTCCTGGAAGTCAAGCCAAGTTTGGCGAATATTTTCTAAGTGCCAACGACCCAACCAGCGTAAAGTGTCCGCCTCGGCTGGTTCCCCATAACGGCCACAACAAGTGAAAATTCGGCCTCTTCTCCTGGAAGTCTGGCCAAGTTTGGCGAATATTTTCTAAGTGCCAACGACCCAACCAGCGTAAAGTGTCCGCCTCGGCTGGTTCCCCATAACGGCCACAACAAGTGAAAATTCGGCCTCTTCTCCTGGAAGTCTGGCCAAGTTTGGCGAATATTTTCTAAGTGCCAACGACCCAACCAGCGTAAAGTGTCCGCCTCGGCTGGTTCCCCATAACGGCCACAACAAGTGAAAATTCGGCCTCTTCTCCTGGAAGTCTGGCCAAGTTTGGCGAATATTTTCTAAGTGCCAACGACTCAACCAGCGTAAAGTGTCCGCCTCGGCTGGTTCCCCAGGTCGGCCACCAAAAGTGAAAATTCGGCCTCTTCTCCTGGAAGTCAAGCCAAGTTTGGCAAATATTTTCTAAGTGCCAACGACTCAACCAGCGTAAAGTGTCCGCCTCGGCTGGTTCCCCATAACGGCCACCAAAAGTGAAAATTCGGCCTCTTCTCCTGGAAGTCAAGCCATGTTTGGCAAATATTTTCTAAGTGCCAACGGCTCTTGAGCCGAAAAGTGTCCGCCTCGGCTGGTTCCCCATAACGGCCATGAAAAGTGAAAATTCGGCCTCTTCTCCTGGAAGTCAAGCCAAGTTTGGCAAATATTTTCTAAGTGCCAACGACTCAACCAGCGTAAAGTGTCCGCCTCGGCTGGTTCCCCAGGTCGGCCACCAAAAGTGAAAATTCGGCCTCTTCTCCTGGAAGTCTTGCCAAGTTTGGCGAATATTTTCTAAGTGCCAACGACTCAACCAGCGTAAAGTGTCCGCCTCGGCTGGTTCCCCAGGTCGGCCACCAAAAGTGAAAATTCGGCCTCTTCTCCTGGAAGTCAAGCCAAGTTTGGCAAATATTTTCTAAGTGCCAACGACTCAACCAGCGTAAAGTGTCCGCCTCGGCTGGTTCCCCAGGTCGGTCACCAAAAGTGAAAATTCGGCCTCTTCTCCTGGAAGTCTGGCCAAGTTTGGCGAATATTTTCTGAGTGCCAACGACTCAACCAGCCTAAAGTGTCCGCCTCGGCTGGTTCCCCATAACGGCCACCAAAAGTGAAAATTCGGCCTCTTCTCCTGGAAGTCAAGCCAAGTTTGGCAAATATTTTCTAAGTGCCAACGACTCAACCAGCGCAAAGTGTCCGCCTCGGCTGGTTCCCCATAACGGCCATGAAAAGTGAAAATTCGGCCTCTTCTCCTGGAAGTCAAGCCAAGTTTGGCAAATATTTTCTAAGTGCCAACGACTCAACCAGCGTAAAGTGTCCGCCTCGGCTGGTTCCCCAGGTCGGCCACCAAAAGTGAAAATTCGGCCTCTTCTCCTGGAAGTCTTGCCAAGTTTGGCGAATATTTTCTAAGTGCCAACGACTCAACCAGCGTAAGTGTCCGCCTCGGCTGGTTCCCCAGGTCGGCCACCAAAAGTGAAAATTCGGCCTCTTCTCCTGGAAGTCAAGCCAAGTTTGGCAAATATTTTCTAAGTGCCAACGACTCAACCAGCGTAAAGTGTCCGCCTCGGCTGGTTCCCCAGGTCGGTCACCAAAAGTGAAAATTCGGCCTCTTCTCCTGGAAGTCAAGCCAAGTTTGGCAGATATTTTCTAAGTGCCAACGACTCAACCAGCGTAAAGTGTCCGCCTCGGCTGGTTCCCCAGGTCGGCCACCAAAAGTGAAAATTCGGCCTCTTCTCCTGGAAGTCAAGCCAAGTTTGGCAAATATTTTCTAAGTGCCAACGACTCAACCAGCGTAAAGTGTCCGCCTCGGCTGGTTCCCCATAACGGCCACCAAAAGTGAAAATTCGGCCTCTTCTCCTGGAAGTCAAGCCATGTTTGGCAAATATTTTCTAAGTGCCAACGGCTCTTGAGCCGAAAAGTGTCCGCCTCGGCTGGTTCCCCATAACGGCCACCAAAAGTGAAAATTCGGCCTCTTCTCCTGGAAGTCAAGCCAAGTTTGGCAAATATTTTCTAAGTGCCAACGGCTCTTGAGCCGAAAAGTGTCCGCCTCGGCTGGTTCCCCAGGTCGGCCACCAAAAGTGAAAATTCGGCCTCTTCTCCTGGAAGTCAAGCCAAGTTTGGCAAATATTTTCTAAGTGCCAACGGCTCTTGAGCCGAAAAGTGTCCGCCTCGGCTGGTTCCCGCGGTCGGCCTTCAAAAGCGAAAATTCGGCCTCTTCCCCTGGTAGCCCTGCCAACTTGTGCGAATTTTTTCTAAGTGCCAACGGCTCTTGAGCCGAAAAGTGTCCGCCTCGGCTGGTTCCCTCGGTCGGCCCCAAAAAGCGAAAATTCGGCCTCTCCCTCTTTAGGTACCAGGGGCTGGGGTACCAGGGGGAGGGTGCAGTACCAACTTTGGTCTTCAGGTGCGCCAGAGTACGCTAAATGGTCCCCCTAGTCAGCGTACTCATCAACGATTTACCCCCCTTTCGCAAAATATAGTCAGAACGAGCATGGGGGGCGCATAATTTACCCCACAAAATGAAAGGGCCCGGTGCCGAGCGCTTGGTCATGGCCGCCAGCAGCGCCCCTTGCTCGGTGGGAACACAACACGCAGGGTTGCACAGCACCCTGGAAGGCACACAGAGAGAGAGAGAAAAATTTTCTAAGTGCCTCTCTTGACGAAAAATGTCTAAGTGCCTCTCTTGACGAAAAATTTCTAAGTGCCACAGCGCTCGAAAATTTCCTAAGTGCGAGCACGGCTGTGAAATATTCAAAGTACAAGGAACGCTGGCAGAATCGCTCGACGGCCGTCTGCTCCCGGCGGCCGCCGTGAAGTCTCCCCTCCCGGGGACGGCTGTCTGCTCCCGGCAGCCGTCCTTAACCCCCTCCCCACACGTTGGCCGAACACCAGCCGAGGGCGAAAGGCTCGCGGTGTGGAAGGATCGTGGCCACGGCTAATCTAGCGATGCCCGCGTTGGACGGTCACACCGCACGACAGAGCGGGGCCTGCATCCGGCGCGAGGCGGCCTTCAGGCACGTGGTTCGAGACGACCTCACCCGCCCTAGCCCGGAGCGGAAAGACTTTTACAAGTCCAAGGAACAATGGCAGAATGGGAGGACCGGCCGCCTCCTTAAACACAGGCCGGAGAGATGGAGCGGGATCAGCGGCCCGCGCATTGAGCGAACACCGGCCGAGGGCGAAAGGCTCGCGGTGTGGAAGGATCGTGGCCACGGCTAATCTAGCGATGCCCGCGTTGGACGGTCACACCGCACGACAGAGCGGGGCCTGCATCCGGCGCGAGGCGGCCTTCAGGCACGTGGTTCGAGGCGACCTCACCCGCCCTAGCCCGGAGCGGAAAGACTTTTCAAAGTCCAAGGAACACACTGGCAGAATCTCTCGACGGCCGTCTGCTCCCGGCGGCCGCCGTGAAGTCTCCCCTCCCGGGGACGGCTGTCTGCTCCCGGCAGCCGTCCATAACCCCCTCCCCACACGTTGGCCGAACATCAGCCGAGGGCGAAAGGCTCGCGGTGTGGAAGGATCGTGGCCACGGCTAATCTAGCGATGCCCGCGTTGGACGGTCACACCGCACGACAGAGCGGGGCCTGCATCCGGCGCGAGGCGGCCTTCAGGCACGTGGTTCGAGACGACCTCACCCGCCCTAGCCCGGAGCGGAAAGACTTTTACAAGTCCAAGGAACAATGGCAGAATGGGAGGACCGGCCGCCTCCTTAAACACAGGCCGGAGAGACGGAGCGGGATCAGCGGCCCGCGCGGAGGGTCTTTAAAATGTACAAAGTCCTAGGAACAATGGCAGAATCGCTCGACGGCCGTCTGCTCCCGGCGGCCGCGGTGAAGGGACTGTACACCCCACCCGGGGACGGCTGTCTGCTCCCGGCAGCCGTCCTTCCCCCCCTCCCCACACGTTGGCCGAACATCAGCCGAGGGCGAAAGGCTCGCGGTGTGGAAGGATCGTGGCCACGGCTAATCTAGCGATGCCCACGTTGGACGGTCACACCGCACGACAGAGCGGGGCCTGCATCCGGCGTGAGGCGGCCTTCAGGCACGTGGTTCGAGACGACCTCACCCGCCCTAGCCCGGAGCGGAAAGACTTTGAAATATTCAAAGTCCAAGGAACACTGGCAGAATGGGAGGACCGGCCGCCTCCTTAAACACAGGCCGGAGCGACCGAGCGGGATCAGCGGCCCGCGCGGAGGGTCTTTAAAATGTACAAAGTCCTAGGAACAATGGCAGAATCGCTCGACGGCCGTCTGCTCCCGGCGGCCGCGGTGAAGGGACTGTACACCCCACCCGGGGACGGCTGTCTGCTCCCGGCAGCCGTCCTTCCCCCCAAACCCACACGTTGACCGACACCGGCCGAGGGCGAAAGGCTCGCGGTGTGGAAGGATCGTGGCCACGGCTAATCTAGCGATGCCCGCGTTGGACGGTCACACCGCACGACAGAGCGGGGCCTGCATCCGGCGCGAGGCGGCCTTCAGGCACGTGGTTCGAGACGACCTCACCCGCCCTAGCCCGGAGCGGAAAGACTTTGAAATATTCAAAGTCCAAGGAACACTGGCAGAATGGGAGGACCGGCCGCCTCCTTAAACACAGGCCGGGCGAAAAATATGCGAATGTTGGGCGGAAAGACTTTGAAATATTCAAAGTCCAAGGAACACTGGCAGAATGGGAGGACCGGCCGCCTCCTTAAACACAGGCCGGGCGAAAAATATGCGAATGTTGGGTCTCATCCAAGAAAGGGAGTTACCGGCCGCCTCCTTAAACACAGGCCGGGCGAAAAATATGCGAATGGTCCATCCAAGGAAGGAGGACCGGCCGCCTCCTTAAACACAGGCCGGAGAGATGGAGCGGGATCAGCGGCCCGCGAACTGAGCGGCCGAGGGCGAAAGGCTCGCGGTGTGGAAGGATCGTGGCCACGGCTAATCTAGCGATGCCCGCGTTGGACGGTCACACCGCACGACAGAGCGGGGCCTGCATCCGGCGCGAGGCGGCCTTCAGGCACGTGGTTCGAGACGACTTCACCCGCCCTAGCCCGGAGCTGAAACTCTGCGAATGTTAACATCCAAGGATGGAGGCAACGGCCGTCTCGTTAAGCTGAGGCCGGAGGAAAGTCTGCGGATTCGGGGCATCCAAGGCAGATGGAGGTGCCGGCCGCCTCGGTAAACAGAGGCCGGACCGACCGACATGCGACCATGACCCGCCTTGGTAGGGCCCCCACCGGCCCCGGCTAGCGCCGGCGTTGGGTGGACGGTTCCTCCCCACTTGCGGGTCGCCCTCTAGCGCTACGGCCGCCGCGCGAGCGCGCGCTCCGACGCCGCCCCCGCAGGCCTAGCGCGAGCCGTACGGCAGCGAGACCGAGACGCCCCGATTCCACGCACGCACCTAGCGGCCATCAACGGAGGCCGAGCGCGCGATCCGACTCGCGGCACGCCACGTGGGCGTCCGCCGGCCGCGCCGGTCTACCGCGAAAGATGTTTCTCAAACCCTCGCCTAACCTAGGGACGGCTATCTCGGGAAGCCGCCCCCGCATCTGCACCTATCCGCTAAGCCCTCCCGACCACCGCGAAGCGGGAGGACGTCTATCGTGGCCGCCGGGGCGTATGACCCCTCCGCGTGAGGCGTGCGGGCTCGGGTGGGCCGCAACGACCGAGTCTGACTCGGACGGGGCGCAGCTTCCCTCCCGGTCGCAGCATCAAGCGCCGATCGCGCGACGTCACCAGCCCCCCGGGACGGTTCGTCGGGAGCACGGTACAGGCACGTAGCTCACTCTCCAGCTGGCCGCAGCGGGCCGCACCGACCGAGTCTGACTCGGCCGGGGCGCAGCTTCCCGTCTGGGTGACAGCGGCGACGAGCTGCGACTGTTGGCCGCCGCCCCTTCGTCCTTCCCGGATCCCCCCAGTGCCGACTCAACTCCGCATCCTGGCCGCAGCGAGATACCGTCGGGTTGCGGCGCCCGAGTCTGACTCGGGACGCGCGCTTCTTCCTTCGGACCACAGCGTACGTGCCTCGCGCGGGCAAAGTCGCCGGCACAGCGCCGCGCCCCCTCGACCAAGCGAGCCTCAGCCGGGCCGCGACGACCGAGTCTGACTCGGACGGAGCGCAGCTTCCCGCCTGGGTTACCGTGACGAGTCGCGGGCGGCCGTCGCCCTTCCCCCGGACCCCGCCGTGTTCCCTCGCGGTTGCTCCTAAGCCGCCTGCTCGAGCCCAACCGATGTGCCACCCCCGTTGCCGAGTTCGCTCTCCCCGAGCTCGTCTCCCCGTCAATACCGTTCCGTGACCGTCCCGCCGCGCGGCGATCCGCTCTGCCCCAGCGCCTTCCGGCCAGCGTCCTACGGGTCTGATCTGGC
>NW_028284171.1:0-2500 GCF_059516105.1 Syngnathus floridae | reverse complement strand
AACAAATCGGCAGGAGTGCAGTTATTGTAAGGGGCTGCATGACCTGGGCGACCTTACTGCCCGAAAGGAGTGACAGATTGACGGGTCGCAGGCTCCATCCTGGGGGCTCCAAGATGGCCGGTGGAAGAGAATCGAATATTCACCATGCGATCCTTGGGATAGTATGGCCGTAAGGCATGTTTGGAAATAATCAGACTGCCCAGGATTGCCGTTCTGGGTTATCAAAAGCGGCAGGGGCGCAGCTCGGAGAGGGGCTGTTGCCACCAGAGCGACCTCCCCGTGACGTGCTTGAGGTTGGGCACGTGGACGGACAACGAATCAACCTCTCCGGGGGCCATGGGGACCAACCACCGGAGGCATTGCACAGGGTCCCAAATCGGCCTGTAGGTACTACTACAGGCCGAGGAAGTGAGCACTCCTCATGGATTGCTCAGGGAGAGGATGGAATGGAGATTGAGAGCGAGGCGGAAACTGATCAGCCAGATCTGAGCCCAAGAGTAGCGGGGGTCGCTGAGGAGATCGTGGTGCATCTACCCCGACTGGACACCAGCTGTCCTATGTGTGATTCAAGGTTGATCGGCATTCGGAAACTGGGAAATCACTTTGAGTTCCGGCACGCGGGTGTTAAGATTGTTTACGCGTGCCGAAGATGTGAGAGGCGTGACGACAATAGTCACTCCATCACATGCCATGTCCCGAAATGCGAAAATACGAGCGTGGTCGACGATAATACAGGGATCGCTTGTGACCTCTGTGGGCGCTGCTTTCGCACAACTAGTGGTGTATCCCAACACAAACGCCTTGCTCACACAAGTGAATGGTTCAGGTCCAAGAGGGGCAGGAGCCAGGTTTCGGAAGCCCCGACAGCTACTAGGCTCTGGAGCGCGGCTGAGGTGGAACGTCTGAAAGGACTGATGGGAGAGCATGGAGCAAACCCGAGAAAGAATGAGATAGTCGCCCGGTTGCTGGATACGGGTAAGACTAGGGAGCAAGTGAGATCAAAATGGAGGATCTTATGCGGTGCTACGACACCCAGTGTGTCGGAGGAGAGAAGGAGGGCACTGGCGGACAGGGCGCTAACCCCTAGGTGGTCTCCACCATTAACACTGCCAGAACTCGTGGAAGAAAGAGTTCTGATGATATTAGAGGCCGGTGATGAGGAACACCGAGCCACAGCTGCCATGATAAAAGAAACGAGACTGAAACCAGAGTTGATAGAGTCCTGGGCTTCGGACGCCATGAGGGCGCTTGGGGGCAAGGTGGAATGGCCAGCTGAGCCAGTGAGGTCCAGAGTAGCGGAGCGACGAATGAAAGGCTGGGAGAGGCGGCTCAACCAGAAGAGAGCGACGTACTACCTGCAACAAAGCGGCTACTCAGAAGCGATGAAGGGACTGGCAAAGCGTATATTGGATGGTCTAACGCCCCAGGGATGCACCTTGCCACTCGCGTTGATATATAAAGAATTCCGTGAGAAGTGGGAAACACTGAGACCGTTTCAGGGGCTGGGAGACTTCCACTCTGGACTTATCGCTGACAATGAACCATTCTACCACCCAATCCTTGCGCACGAAGTGACGTCCAACCGGACAAAAATGAAAAAGAACTCTGCGTCGGGCCCAGATAGGATTCGAAGACAGGCAATGACAGACTGGGACCCGACGGGCGAGAAGCTGGCAAGGATGTTCACGATTTGGATGGTACGAGGAGTCGTGCCCCAGGTCTTCAAAGAGTGCAAGACACGATTGCTACCCAAATCAGCTGACCCCAAAGAGCTGGGTACTGTAGCAGGCTGGAGACCTGTGACAATAGGGTCAGCCGTGTTGAGGCTGTTCGGGCGGATACTGACGATGAGGCTGACCCGAGCCTGTCCAGTTAGCCCCCGGCAGCGTGGTTTCGTCGCTGGTGCGAGTGGGTGCCAAGAAAATCTTATGATCCTGGACGGGGTCATGAGACACTCGAGATTGGCAGGCGAACCGCTGGCGATCGTGTTCATTGACTTTGCGAAGGCTTTCGACTCTGTCTCCCATGATCACATTCTATGTGTATTGGGACAAAGGGGAGTGGATAAACGAATAATTGACCTGATTCAACGAGCATATGAGGGATGCTCGACTCGAGTGGGCAGTGGTGAAGCCTACACCAAGCCCATTTTCATGAAGGTTGGGGTGAAGCAAGGTGACCCGATGTCCCCACTGCTCTTCAATCTTGCTATGGACCCCCTCATCCATAGCCTCGAAAGCAACGGAAGCCACTTCTACTGGGGCGACCGACGAATCGCCACACTGGCCTTTGCCGACGACTTAGTCTTGGTGAGTCGCTCGGAGGAGGGAATGAGGAGAAATTTGGAAATCCTGGAGGACTATTGCCGACTGACGGGGCTGGCTGTCCAGCCACGGAAGTGCCACGGCATCTGGATGGGCCCTGAAGATGTGAGCCGAGGAGCCTGGACGCTATGTGGGCAGCAGATACACATGGTCAGCCCGGGCGAATCGGTGCGATA
>NW_028284170.1:0-56581 GCF_059516105.1 Syngnathus floridae | reverse complement strand
TTTTTTGTCCCAAATAATGCTTATTTGCAATTGTTTACATTCAATTTGATAGGTATGCACATTTTTTGTTTTTGTTTTGGGTGAGTATTGTGGTTTTATTTGAGGTAAGTATTTACTTTTAACTGCCTTTTGGTCTCAAATAGTGCTTATTTGCCATTATTGTTCAAATTTGTGTTTACGTTCAGATTTTGACTTGTTTATTTTCAAATTTAACTTGCAGGTTGACGTTTTTGTCTTGTCGGGAAATGGGGTCAGGTTAGGGTTAGGGTTAGGGTTAGGGTTAAGGTTAGGGTTAGGGTTAGGGTTAGGATTAGGGTTAGGGTCGGGGGTTAGGTTAGGATGGGGGATAGGTTAGGATTAGGGCTGGGATAAGACCAGTTTAGGGGACAGCACACAGACGTAACAGGAGCTCGATGGAAACCGGAAACGTGGGGGGGGCGCACTGGAGGTGGCACAGGCGAGTTAGGATTAGGTAAAGAGTTCCTCCCCCGAAGGAGAGGAACAAAGGCACGGTCCTACCATCCTGGCCCGCACCCCACAACCAGCTCCAGAGCATCCTGCCCGTTGCGGCCGCACCCGCCATGCTGGCCAGGACCAATTAGGGCTTAATAAAGATCGTTTGTGACCTTGAACACGTGTTTGTGCTTATTGTAAGTTTGTTTCTTGATTGCACTTTACCTATCCGGTCGCCTTTGTTATATAATTAATAAGTGAGTCTCGATTTGGCATGTAAGATTGGCAGCTGCGCTTGCGTTCAACTAAATATTCGTACCTCGCACCTAATTCATCGACTCCCCTATCTGGGTGGAGCGAGAGCATCTTGCTCTGTGCGGCATCCATGCGCTCTCCTATTTTGGTAGAGCGTGGGTAAATTACTATTTGTTTCCAATTGGTTTTGTACCGGCGTCATTTTGCGCTAAGTTTTGTTCATCTGTGTGGCCATCGACAACGTTTCGGCACCTTTTGTGCCTTCTTCAGGTCTGGCACACAGGAATTGCATCTAAATTTAGTTTAGTTTCATCACATGGGGAGCTGCTTCCCCTTCCACGGCCGCATCGAGACTGAGAGCTCCTGCTCCGAACGGTGCTTATATACACTCCTCCAAGTGGGCGGAGCCAGCGATTTGCGCTTGTTTCTTTGTGATCTCCGGAATAGGTAAGTATATTTTTTTTGTTTTGGGTAAGTATTATGGTTTTAATTAAGGTAAGTATTTTACTTTTAACTGCTTTTTTTGCTTTTTTTGTCCCAAATAATGCTTATTTGCAATTGTTTACATTCAATTTGATAGTATTATGGTTTTAATTAAGGTAAGTATTTTACTTTTAACTGCTTTTTTTGCTTTTTTTTGTCCCAAATAATGCTTATTTGCAATTGTTTACATTCAATTTGATAGGTATGCACATTTTTTTGTTTTGGGTGAGTATTGTGGTTTTATTTGAGGTAAGTATTTACTTTTAACTGCATTTTGGTCTCAAATAGTGCTTATTTGCCATTATTTTTTGTTCAAATTTGTGTTTACGTTCAGATTTTGACTTGTTTATTTTCAAATTTAACTTGCAGGTTGACGTTTTTGTCTTGTCGGTAAATGGGGTATTTTTTTGTTTTGGGTAAGTATTATGGTTTTAATTAAGGTAAGTATTTTACTTTTAACTGCTTTTTTTTGTCCCAAATAATGCTTATTTGCAATTGTTTACATTCAATTTGATAGGTATGCACATTTTTTGTTTTTGTTTTGGGTGAGTATTGTGGTTTTATTTGAGGTAAGTATTTACTTTTAACTGCCTTTTGGTCTCAAATAGTGCTTATTTGCCATTATTGTTCAAATTTGTGTTTACGTTCAGATTTTGACTTGTTTATTTTCAAATTTAACTTGCAGGTTGACGTTTTTGTCTTGTCGGGAAATGGGGTCAGGTTAGGGTTAGGGTTAGGGTTAGGGTTAAGGTTAGGGTTAGGGTTAGGGTTAGGATTAGGGTTAGGGTCGGGGGTTAGGTTAGGATGGGGGATAGGTTAGGATTAGGGCTGGGATAAGACCAGTTTAGGGGACAGCACACAGACGTAACAGGAGCTCGATGGAAACCGGAAACGTGGGGGGGGCGCACTGGAGGTGGCACAGGCGAGTTAGGATTAGGTAAAGAGTTCCTCCCCCGAAGGAGAGGAACAAAGGCACGGTCCTACCATCCTGGCCCGCACCCCACAACCAGCTCCAGAGCATCCTGCCCGTTGCGGCCGCACCCGCCATGCTGGCCAGGACCAATTAGGGCTTAATAAAGATCGTTTGTGACCTTGAACACGTGTTTGTGCTTATTGTAAGTTTGTTTCTTGATTGCACTTTACCTATCCGGTCGCCTTTGTTATATAATTAATAAGTGAGTCTCGATTTGGCATGTAAGATTGGCAGCTGCGCTTGCGTTCAACTAAATATTCGTACCTCGCACCTAATTCATCGACTCCCCTATCTGGGTGGAGCGAGAGCATCTTGCTCTGTGCGGCATCCATGCGCTCTCCTATTTTGGTAGAGCGTGGGTAAATTACTATTTGTTTCCAATTGGTTTTGTACCGGCGTCATTTTGCGCTAAGTTTTGTTCATCTGTGTGGCCATCGACAACGTTTCGGCACCTTTTGTGCCTTCTTCAGGTCTGGCACACAGGAATTGCATCTAAATTTAGTTTAGTTTCATCACATGGGGAGCTGCTTCCCCTTCCACGGCCGCATCGAGACTGAGAGCTCCTGCTCCGAACGGTGCTTATATACACTCCTCCAAGTGGGCGGAGCCAGCGATTTGCGCTTGTTTCTTTGTGATCTCCGGAATAGGTAAGTATATTTTTTTTGTTTTGGGTAAGTATTATGGTTTTAATTAAGGTAAGTATTTTACTTTTAACTGCTTTTTTTGCTTTTTTTGTCCCAAATAATGCTTATTTGCAATTGTTTACATTCAATTTGATAGTATTATGGTTTTAATTAAGGTAAGTATTTTACTTTTAACTGCTTTTTTTGCTTTTTTTTGTCCCAAATAATGCTTATTTGCAATTGTTTACATTCAATTTGATAGGTATGCACATTTTTTTGTTTTGGGTGAGTATTGTGGTTTTATTTGAGGTAAGTATTTACTTTTAACTGCATTTTGGTCTCAAATAGTGCTTATTTGCCATTATTTTTTGTTCAAATTTGTGTTTACGTTCAGATTTTGACTTGTTTATTTTCAAATTTAACTTGCAGGTTGACGTTTTTGTCTTGTCGGTAAATGGGGTATTTTTTTGTTTTGGGTAAGTATTATGGTTTTAATTAAGGTAAGTATTTTACTTTTAACTGCTTTTTTTTGTCCCAAATAATGCTTATTTGCAATTGTTTACATTCAATTTGATAGGTATGCACATTTTTTGTTTTTGTTTTGGGTGAGTATTGTGGTTTTATTTGAGGTAAGTATTTACTTTTAACTGCCTTTTGGTCTCAAATAGTGCTTATTTGCCATTATTGTTCAAATTTGTGTTTACGTTCAGATTTTGACTTGTTTATTTTCAAATTTAACTTGCAGGTTGACGTTTTTGTCTTGTCGGGAAATGGGGTCAGGTTAGGGTTAGGGTTAGGGTTAGGGTTAAGGTTAGGGTTAGGGTTAGGGTTAGGATTAGGGTTAGGGTCGGGGGTTAGGTTAGGATGGGGGATAGGTTAGGATTAGGGCTGGGATAAGACCAGTTTAGGGGACAGCACACAGACGTAACAGGAGCTCGATGGAAACCGGAAACGTGGGGGGGGCGCACTGGAGGTGGCACAGGCGAGTTAGGATTAGGTAAAGAGTTCCTCCCCCGAAGGAGAGGAACAAAGGCACGGTCCTACCATCCTGGCCCGCACCCCACAACCAGCTCCAGAGCATCCTGCCCGTTGCGGCCGCACCCGCCATGCTGGCCAGGACCAATTAGGGCTTAATAAAGATCGTTTGTGACCTTGAACACGTGTTTGTGCTTATTGTAAGTTTGTTTCTTGATTGCACTTTACCTATCCGGTCGCCTTTGTTATATAATTAATAAGTGAGTCTCGATTTGGCATGTAAGATTGGCAGCTGCGCTTGCGTTCAACTAAATATTCGTACCTCGCACCTAATTCATCGACTCCCCTATCTGGGTGGAGCGAGAGCATCTTGCTCTGTGCGGCATCCATGCGCTCTCCTATTTTGGTAGAGCGTGGGTAAATTACTATTTGTTTCCAATTGGTTTTGTACCGGCGTCATTTTGCGCTAAGTTTTGTTCATCTGTGTGGCCATCGACAACGTTTCGGCACCTTTTGTGCCTTCTTCAGGTCTGGCACACAGGAATTGCATCTAAATTTAGTTTAGTTTCATCACATGGGGAGCTGCTTCCCCTTCCACGGCCGCATCGAGACTGAGAGCTCCTGCTCCGAACGGTGCTTATATACACTCCTCCAAGTGGGCGGAGCCAGCGATTTGCGCTTGTTTCTTTGTGATCTCCGGAATAGGTAAGTATATTTTTTTTGTTTTGGGTAAGTATTATGGTTTTAATTAAGGTAAGTATTTTACTTTTAACTGCTTTTTTTGCTTTTTTTGTCCCAAATAATGCTTATTTGCAATTGTTTACATTCAATTTGATAGTATTATGGTTTTAATTAAGGTAAGTATTTTACTTTTAACTGCTTTTTTTGCTTTTTTTTGTCCCAAATAATGCTTATTTGCAATTGTTTACATTCAATTTGATAGGTATGCACATTTTTTTGTTTTGGGTGAGTATTGTGGTTTTATTTGAGGTAAGTATTTACTTTTAACTGCATTTTGGTCTCAAATAGTGCTTATTTGCCATTATTTTTTGTTCAAATTTGTGTTTACGTTCAGATTTTGACTTGTTTATTTTCAAATTTAACTTGCAGGTTGACGTTTTTGTCTTGTCGGTAAATGGGGTATTTTTTTGTTTTGGGTAAGTATTATGGTTTTAATTAAGGTAAGTATTTTACTTTTAACTGCTTTTTTTTGTCCCAAATAATGCTTATTTGCAATTGTTTACATTCAATTTGATAGGTATGCACATTTTTTGTTTTTGTTTTGGGTGAGTATTGTGGTTTTATTTGAGGTAAGTATTTACTTTTAACTGCCTTTTGGTCTCAAATAGTGCTTATTTGCCATTATTGTTCAAATTTGTGTTTACGTTCAGATTTTGACTTGTTTATTTTCAAATTTAACTTGCAGGTTGACGTTTTTGTCTTGTCGGGAAATGGGGTCAGGTTAGGGTTAGGGTTAGGGTTAGGGTTAAGGTTAGGGTTAGGGTTAGGGTTAGGATTAGGGTTAGGGTCGGGGGTTAGGTTAGGATGGGGGATAGGTTAGGATTAGGGCTGGGATAAGACCAGTTTAGGGGACAGCACACAGACGTAACAGGAGCTCGATGGAAACCGGAAACGTGGGGGGGGCGCACTGGAGGTGGCACAGGCGAGTTAGGATTAGGTAAAGAGTTCCTCCCCCGAAGGAGAGGAACAAAGGCACGGTCCTACCATCCTGGCCCGCACCCCACAACCAGCTCCAGAGCATCCTGCCCGTTGCGGCCGCACCCGCCATGCTGGCCAGGACCAATTAGGGCTTAATAAAGATCGTTTGTGACCTTGAACACGTGTTTGTGCTTATTGTAAGTTTGTTTCTTGATTGCACTTTACCTATCCGGTCGCCTTTGTTATATAATTAATAAGTGAGTCTCGATTTGGCATGTAAGATTGGCAGCTGCGCTTGCGTTCAACTAAATATTCGTACCTCGCACCTAATTCATCGACTCCCCTATCTGGGTGGAGCGAGAGCATCTTGCTCTGTGCGGCATCCATGCGCTCTCCTATTTTGGTAGAGCGTGGGTAAATTACTATTTGTTTCCAATTGGTTTTGTACCGGCGTCATTTTGCGCTAAGTTTTGTTCATCTGTGTGGCCATCGACAACGTTTCGGCACCTTTTGTGCCTTCTTCAGGTCTGGCACACAGGAATTGCATCTAAATTTAGTTTAGTTTCATCACATGGGGAGCTGCTTCCCCTTCCACGGCCGCATCGAGACTGAGAGCTCCTGCTCCGAACGGTGCTTATATACACTCCTCCAAGTGGGCGGAGCCAGCGATTTGCGCTTGTTTCTTTGTGATCTCCGGAATAGGTAAGTATATTTTTTTTGTTTTGGGTAAGTATTATGGTTTTAATTAAGGTAAGTATTTTACTTTTAACTGCTTTTTTTGCTTTTTTTGTCCCAAATAATGCTTATTTGCAATTGTTTACATTCAATTTGATAGTATTATGGTTTTAATTAAGGTAAGTATTTTACTTTTAACTGCTTTTTTTGCTTTTTTTTGTCCCAAATAATGCTTATTTGCAATTGTTTACATTCAATTTGATAGGTATGCACATTTTTTTGTTTTGGGTGAGTATTGTGGTTTTATTTGAGGTAAGTATTTACTTTTAACTGCATTTTGGTCTCAAATAGTGCTTATTTGCCATTATTTTTTGTTCAAATTTGTGTTTACGTTCAGATTTTGACTTGTTTATTTTCAAATTTAACTTGCAGGTTGACGTTTTTGTCTTGTCGGTAAATGGGGTATTTTTTTGTTTTGGGTAAGTATTATGGTTTTAATTAAGGTAAGTATTTTACTTTTAACTGCTTTTTTTTGTCCCAAATAATGCTTATTTGCAATTGTTTACATTCAATTTGATAGGTATGCACATTTTTTGTTTTTGTTTTGGGTGAGTATTGTGGTTTTATTTGAGGTAAGTATTTACTTTTAACTGCCTTTTGGTCTCAAATAGTGCTTATTTGCCATTATTGTTCAAATTTGTGTTTACGTTCAGATTTTGACTTGTTTATTTTCAAATTTAACTTGCAGGTTGACGTTTTTGTCTTGTCGGGAAATGGGGTCAGGTTAGGGTTAGGGTTAGGGTTAGGGTTAAGGTTAGGGTTAGGGTTAGGGTTAGGATTAGGGTTAGGGTCGGGGGTTAGGTTAGGATGGGGGATAGGTTAGGATTAGGGCTGGGATAAGACCAGTTTAGGGGACAGCACACAGACGTAACAGGAGCTCGATGGAAACCGGAAACGTGGGGGGGGCGCACTGGAGGTGGCACAGGCGAGTTAGGATTAGGTAAAGAGTTCCTCCCCCGAAGGAGAGGAACAAAGGCACGGTCCTACCATCCTGGCCCGCACCCCACAACCAGCTCCAGAGCATCCTGCCCGTTGCGGCCGCACCCGCCATGCTGGCCAGGACCAATTAGGGCTTAATAAAGATCGTTTGTGACCTTGAACACGTGTTTGTGCTTATTGTAAGTTTGTTTCTTGATTGCACTTTACCTATCCGGTCGCCTTTGTTATATAATTAATAAGTGAGTCTCGATTTGGCATGTAAGATTGGCAGCTGCGCTTGCGTTCAACTAAATATTCGTACCTCGCACCTAATTCATCGACTCCCCTATCTGGGTGGAGCGAGAGCATCTTGCTCTGTGCGGCATCCATGCGCTCTCCTATTTTGGTAGAGCGTGGGTAAATTACTATTTGTTTCCAATTGGTTTTGTACCGGCGTCATTTTGCGCTAAGTTTTGTTCATCTGTGTGGCCATCGACAACGTTTCGGCACCTTTTGTGCCTTCTTCAGGTCTGGCACACAGGAATTGCATCTAAATTTAGTTTAGTTTCATCACATGGGGAGCTGCTTCCCCTTCCACGGCCGCATCGAGACTGAGAGCTCCTGCTCCGAACGGTGCTTATATACACTCCTCCAAGTGGGCGGAGCCAGCGATTTGCGCTTGTTTCTTTGTGATCTCCGGAATAGGTAAGTATATTTTTTTTGTTTTGGGTAAGTATTATGGTTTTAATTAAGGTAAGTATTTTACTTTTAACTGCTTTTTTTGCTTTTTTTGTCCCAAATAATGCTTATTTGCAATTGTTTACATTCAATTTGATAGTATTATGGTTTTAATTAAGGTAAGTATTTTACTTTTAACTGCTTTTTTTGCTTTTTTTTGTCCCAAATAATGCTTATTTGCAATTGTTTACATTCAATTTGATAGGTATGCACATTTTTTTGTTTTGGGTGAGTATTGTGGTTTTATTTGAGGTAAGTATTTACTTTTAACTGCATTTTGGTCTCAAATAGTGCTTATTTGCCATTATTTTTTGTTCAAATTTGTGTTTACGTTCAGATTTTGACTTGTTTATTTTCAAATTTAACTTGCAGGTTGACGTTTTTGTCTTGTCGGTAAATGGGGTATTTTTTTGTTTTGGGTAAGTATTATGGTTTTAATTAAGGTAAGTATTTTACTTTTAACTGCTTTTTTTTGTCCCAAATAATGCTTATTTGCAATTGTTTACATTCAATTTGATAGGTATGCACATTTTTTGTTTTTGTTTTGGGTGAGTATTGTGGTTTTATTTGAGGTAAGTATTTACTTTTAACTGCCTTTTGGTCTCAAATAGTGCTTATTTGCCATTATTGTTCAAATTTGTGTTTACGTTCAGATTTTGACTTGTTTATTTTCAAATTTAACTTGCAGGTTGACGTTTTTGTCTTGTCGGGAAATGGGGTCAGGTTAGGGTTAGGGTTAGGGTTAGGGTTAAGGTTAGGGTTAGGGTTAGGGTTAGGATTAGGGTTAGGGTCGGGGGTTAGGTTAGGATGGGGGATAGGTTAGGATTAGGGCTGGGATAAGACCAGTTTAGGGGACAGCACACAGACGTAACAGGAGCTCGATGGAAACCGGAAACGTGGGGGGGGCCCACTGGAGGTGGCACAGGCGAGTTAGGATTAGGTAAAGAGTTCCTCCCCCGAAGGAGAGGAACAAAGGCACGGTCCTACCATCCTGGCCCGCACCCCACAACCAGCTCCAGAGCATCCTGCCCGTTGCGGCCGCACCCGCCATGCTGGCCAGGACCAATTAGGGCTTAATAAAGATCGTTTGTGACCTTGAACACGTGTTTGTGCTTATTGTAAGTTTGTTTCTTGATTGCACTTTACCTATCCGGTCGCCTTTGTTATATAATTAATAAGTGAGTCTCGATTTGGCATGTAAGATTGGCAGCTGCGCTTGCGTTCAACTAAATATTCGTACCTCGCACCTAATTCATCGACTCCCCTATCTGGGTGGAGCGAGAGCATCTTGCTCTGTGCGGCATCCATGCGCTCTCCTATTTTGGTAGAGCGTGGGTAAATTACTATTTGTTTCCAATTGGTTTTGTACCGGCGTCATTTTGCGCTAAGTTTTGTTCATCTGTGTGGCCATCGACAACGTTTCGGCACCTTTTGTGCCTTCTTCAGGTCTGGCACACAGGAATTGCATCTAAATTTAGTTTAGTTTCATCACATGGGGAGCTGCTTCCCCTTCCACGGCCGCATCGAGACTGAGAGCTCCTGCTCCGAACGGTGCTTATATACACTCCTCCAAGTGGGCGGAGCCAGCGATTTGCGCTTGTTTCTTTGTGATCTCCGGAATAGGTAAGTATATTTTTTTTGTTTTGGGTAAGTATTATGGTTTTAATTAAGGTAAGTATTTTACTTTTAACTGCTTTTTTTGCTTTTTTTGTCCCAAATAATGCTTATTTGCAATTGTTTACATTCAATTTGATAGTATTATGGTTTTAATTAAGGTAAGTATTTTACTTTTAACTGCTTTTTTTGCTTTTTTTTGTCCCAAATAATGCTTATTTGCAATTGTTTACATTCAATTTGATAGGTATGCACATTTTTTTGTTTTGGGTGAGTATTGTGGTTTTATTTGAGGTAAGTATTTACTTTTAACTGCATTTTGGTCTCAAATAGTGCTTATTTGCCATTATTTTTTGTTCAAATTTGTGTTTACGTTCAGATTTTGACTTGTTTATTTTCAAATTTAACTTGCAGGTTGACGTTTTTGTCTTGTCGGTAAATGGGGTATTTTTTTGTTTTGGGTAAGTATTATGGTTTTAATTAAGGTAAGTATTTTACTTTTAACTGCTTTTTTTTGTCCCAAATAATGCTTATTTGCAATTGTTTACATTCAATTTGATAGGTATGCACATTTTTTGTTTTTGTTTTGGGTGAGTATTGTGGTTTTATTTGAGGTAAGTATTTACTTTTAACTGCCTTTTGGTCTCAAATAGTGCTTATTTGCCATTATTGTTCAAATTTGTGTTTACGTTCAGATTTTGACTTGTTTATTTTCAAATTTAACTTGCAGGTTGACGTTTTTGTCTTGTCGGGAAATGGGGTCAGGTTAGGGTTAGGGTTAGGGTTAGGGTTAAGGTTAGGGTTAGGGTTAGGGTTAGGATTAGGGTTAGGGTCGGGGGTTAGGTTAGGATGGGGGATAGGTTAGGATTAGGGCTGGGATAAGACCAGTTTAGGGGACAGCACACAGACGTAACAGGAGCTCGATGGAAACCGGAAACGTGGGGGGGGCGCACTGGAGGTGGCACAGGCGAGTTAGGATTAGGTAAAGAGTTCCTCCCCCGAAGGAGAGGAACAAAGGCACGGTCCTACCATCCTGGCCCGCACCCCACAACCAGCTCCAGAGCATCCTGCCCGTTGCGGCCGCACCCGCCATGCTGGCCAGGACCAATTAGGGCTTAATAAAGATCGTTTGTGACCTTGAACACGTGTTTGTGCTTATTGTAAGTTTGTTTCTTGATTGCACTTTACCTATCCGGTCGCCTTTGTTATATAATTAATAAGTGAGTCTCGATTTGGCATGTAAGATTGGCAGCTGCGCTTGCGTTCAACTAAATATTCGTACCTCGCACCTAATTCATCGACTCCCCTATCTGGGTGGAGCGAGAGCATCTTGCTCTGTGCGGCATCCATGCGCTCTCCTATTTTGGTAGAGCGTGGGTAAATTACTATTTGTTTCCAATTGGTTTTGTACCGGCGTCATTTTGCGCTAAGTTTTGTTCATCTGTGTGGCCATCGACAACGTTTCGGCACCTTTTGTGCCTTCTTCAGGTCTGGCACACAGGAATTGCATCTAAATTTAGTTTAGTTTCATCACATGGGGAGCTGCTTCCCCTTCCACGGCCGCATCGAGACTGAGAGCTCCTGCTCCGAACGGTGCTTATATACACTCCTCCAAGTGGGCGGAGCCAGCGATTTGCGCTTGTTTCTTTGTGATCTCCGGAATAGGTAAGTATATTTTTTTTGTTTTGGGTAAGTATTATGGTTTTAATTAAGGTAAGTATTTTACTTTTAACTGCTTTTTTTGCTTTTTTTGTCCCAAATAATGCTTATTTGCAATTGTTTACATTCAATTTGATAGTATTATGGTTTTAATTAAGGTAAGTATTTTACTTTTAACTGCTTTTTTTGCTTTTTTTTGTCCCAAATAATGCTTATTTGCAATTGTTTACATTCAATTTGATAGGTATGCACATTTTTTTGTTTTGGGTGAGTATTGTGGTTTTATTTGAGGTAAGTATTTACTTTTAACTGCATTTTGGTCTCAAATAGTGCTTATTTGCCATTATTTTTTGTTCAAATTTGTGTTTACGTTCAGATTTTGACTTGTTTATTTTCAAATTTAACTTGCAGGTTGACGTTTTTGTCTTGTCGGTAAATGGGGTATTTTTTTGTTTTGGGTAAGTATTATGGTTTTAATTAAGGTAAGTATTTTACTTTTAACTGCTTTTTTTTGTCCCAAATAATGCTTATTTGCAATTGTTTACATTCAATTTGATAGGTATGCACATTTTTTGTTTTTGTTTTGGGTGAGTATTGTGGTTTTATTTGAGGTAAGTATTTACTTTTAACTGCCTTTTGGTCTCAAATAGTGCTTATTTGCCATTATTGTTCAAATTTGTGTTTACGTTCAGATTTTGACTTGTTTATTTTCAAATTTAACTTGCAGGTTGACGTTTTTGTCTTGTCGGGAAATGGGGTCAGGTTAGGGTTAGGGTTAGGGTTAGGGTTAAGGTTAGGGTTAGGGTTAGGGTTAGGATTAGGGTTAGGGTCGGGGGTTAGGTTAGGATGGGGGATAGGTTAGGATTAGGGCTGGGATAAGACCAGTTTAGGGGACAGCACACAGACGTAACAGGAGCTCGATGGAAACCGGAAACGTGGGGGGGGCGCACTGGAGGTGGCACAGGCGAGTTAGGATTAGGTAAAGAGTTCCTCCCCCGAAGGAGAGGAACAAAGGCACGGTCCTACCATCCTGGCCCGCACCCCACAACCAGCTCCAGAGCATCCTGCCCGTTGCGGCCGCACCCGCCATGCTGGCCAGGACCAATTAGGGCTTAATAAAGATCGTTTGTGACCTTGAACACGTGTTTGTGCTTATTGTAAGTTTGTTTCTTGATTGCACTTTACCTATCCGGTCGCCTTTGTTATATAATTAATAAGTGAGTCTCGATTTGGCATGTAAGATTGGCAGCTGCGCTTGCGTTCAACTAAATATTCGTACCTCGCACCTAATTCATCGACTCCCCTATCTGGGTGGAGCGAGAGCATCTTGCTCTGTGCGGCATCCATGCGCTCTCCTATTTTGGTAGAGCGTGGGTAAATTACTATTTGTTTCCAATTGGTTTTGTACCGGCGTCATTTTGCGCTAAGTTTTGTTCATCTGTGTGGCCATCGACAACGTTTCGGCACCTTTTGTGCCTTCTTCAGGTCTGGCACACAGGAATTGCATCTAAATTTAGTTTAGTTTCATCACATGGGGAGCTGCTTCCCCTTCCACGGCCGCATCGAGACTGAGAGCTCCTGCTCCGAACGGTGCTTATATACACTCCTCCAAGTGGGCGGAGCCAGCGATTTGCGCTTGTTTCTTTGTGATCTCCGGAATAGGTAAGTATATTTTTTTTGTTTTGGGTAAGTATTATGGTTTTAATTAAGGTAAGTATTTTACTTTTAACTGCTTTTTTTGCTTTTTTTGTCCCAAATAATGCTTATTTGCAATTGTTTACATTCAATTTGATAGTATTATGGTTTTAATTAAGGTAAGTATTTTACTTTTAACTGCTTTTTTTGCTTTTTTTTGTCCCAAATAATGCTTATTTGCAATTGTTTACATTCAATTTGATAGGTATGCACATTTTTTTGTTTTGGGTGAGTATTGTGGTTTTATTTGAGGTAAGTATTTACTTTTAACTGCATTTTGGTCTCAAATAGTGCTTATTTGCCATTATTTTTTGTTCAAATTTGTGTTTACGTTCAGATTTTGACTTGTTTATTTTCAAATTTAACTTGCAGGTTGACGTTTTTGTCTTGTCGGTAAATGGGGTATTTTTTTGTTTTGGGTAAGTATTATGGTTTTAATTAAGGTAAGTATTTTACTTTTAACTGCTTTTTTTTGTCCCAAATAATGCTTATTTGCAATTGTTTACATTCAATTTGATAGGTATGCACATTTTTTGTTTTTGTTTTGGGTGAGTATTGTGGTTTTATTTGAGGTAAGTATTTACTTTTAACTGCCTTTTGGTCTCAAATAGTGCTTATTTGCCATTATTGTTCAAATTTGTGTTTACGTTCAGATTTTGACTTGTTTATTTTCAAATTTAACTTGCAGGTTGACGTTTTTGTCTTGTCGGGAAATGGGGTCAGGTTAGGGTTAGGGTTAGGGTTAGGGTTAAGGTTAGGGTTAGGGTTAGGGTTAGGATTAGGGTTAGGGTCGGGGGTTAGGTTAGGATGGGGGATAGGTTAGGATTAGGGCTGGGATAAGACCAGTTTAGGGGACAGCACACAGACGTAACAGGAGCTCGATGGAAACCGGAAACGTGGGGGGGGCGCACTGGAGGTGGCACAGGCGAGTTAGGATTAGGTAAAGAGTTCCTCCCCCGAAGGAGAGGAACAAAGGCACGGTCCTACCATCCTGGCCCGCACCCCACAACCAGCTCCAGAGCATCCTGCCCGTTGCGGCCGCACCCGCCATGCTGGCCAGGACCAATTAGGGCTTAATAAAGATCGTTTGTGACCTTGAACACGTGTTTGTGCTTATTGTAAGTTTGTTTCTTGATTGCACTTTACCTATCCGGTCGCCTTTGTTATATAATTAATAAGTGAGTCTCGATTTGGCATGTAAGATTGGCAGCTGCGCTTGCGTTCAACTAAATATTCGTACCTCGCACCTAATTCATCGACTCCCCTATCTGGGTGGAGCGAGAGCATCTTGCTCTGTGCGGCATCCATGCGCTCTCCTATTTTGGTAGAGCGTGGGTAAATTACTATTTGTTTCCAATTGGTTTTGTACCGGCGTCATTTTGCGCTAAGTTTTGTTCATCTGTGTGGCCATCGACAACGTTTCGGCACCTTTTGTGCCTTCTTCAGGTCTGGCACACAGGAATTGCATCTAAATTTAGTTTAGTTTCATCACATGGGGAGCTGCTTCCCCTTCCACGGCCGCATCGAGACTGAGAGCTCCTGCTCCGAACGGTGCTTATATACACTCCTCCAAGTGGGCGGAGCCAGCGATTTGCGCTTGTTTCTTTGTGATCTCCGGAATAGGTAAGTATATTTTTTTTGTTTTGGGTAAGTATTATGGTTTTAATTAAGGTAAGTATTTTACTTTTAACTGCTTTTTTTGCTTTTTTTGTCCCAAATAATGCTTATTTGCAATTGTTTACATTCAATTTGATAGTATTATGGTTTTAATTAAGGTAAGTATTTTACTTTTAACTGCTTTTTTTGCTTTTTTTTGTCCCAAATAATGCTTATTTGCAATTGTTTACATTCAATTTGATAGGTATGCACATTTTTTTGTTTTGGGTGAGTATTGTGGTTTTATTTGAGGTAAGTATTTACTTTTAACTGCATTTTGGTCTCAAATAGTGCTTATTTGCCATTATTTTTTGTTCAAATTTGTGTTTACGTTCAGATTTTGACTTGTTTATTTTCAAATTTAACTTGCAGGTTGACGTTTTTGTCTTGTCGGTAAATGGGGTATTTTTTTGTTTTGGGTAAGTATTATGGTTTTAATTAAGGTAAGTATTTTACTTTTAACTGCTTTTTTTTGTCCCAAATAATGCTTATTTGCAATTGTTTACATTCAATTTGATAGGTATGCACATTTTTTGTTTTTGTTTTGGGTGAGTATTGTGGTTTTATTTGAGGTAAGTATTTACTTTTAACTGCCTTTTGGTCTCAAATAGTGCTTATTTGCCATTATTGTTCAAATTTGTGTTTACGTTCAGATTTTGACTTGTTTATTTTCAAATTTAACTTGCAGGTTGACGTTTTTGTCTTGTCGGGAAATGGGGTCAGGTTAGGGTTAGGGTTAGGGTTAGGGTTAAGGTTAGGGTTAGGGTTAGGGTTAGGATTAGGGTTAGGGTCGGGGGTTAGGTTAGGATGGGGGATAGGTTAGGATTAGGGCTGGGATAAGACCAGTTTAGGGGACAGCACACAGACGTAACAGGAGCTCGATGGAAACCGGAAACGTGGGGGGGGCGCACTGGAGGTGGCACAGGCGAGTTAGGATTAGGTAAAGAGTTCCTCCCCCGAAGGAGAGGAACAAAGGCACGGTCCTACCATCCTGGCCCGCACCCCACAACCAGCTCCAGAGCATCCTGCCCGTTGCGGCCGCACCCGCCATGCTGGCCAGGACCAATTAGGGCTTAATAAAGATCGTTTGTGACCTTGAACACGTGTTTGTGCTTATTGTAAGTTTGTTTCTTGATTGCACTTTACCTATCCGGTCGCCTTTGTTATATAATTAATAAGTGAGTCTCGATTTGGCATGTAAGATTGGCAGCTGCGCTTGCGTTCAACTAAATATTCGTACCTCGCACCTAATTCATCGACTCCCCTATCTGGGTGGAGCGAGAGCATCTTGCTCTGTGCGGCATCCATGCGCTCTCCTATTTTGGTAGAGCGTGGGTAAATTACTATTTGTTTCCAATTGGTTTTGTACCGGCGTCATTTTGCGCTAAGTTTTGTTCATCTGTGTGGCCATCGACAACGTTTCGGCACCTTTTGTGCCTTCTTCAGGTCTGGCACACAGGAATTGCATCTAAATTTAGTTTAGTTTCATCACATGGGGAGCTGCTTCCCCTTCCACGGCCGCATCGAGACTGAGAGCTCCTGCTCCGAACGGTGCTTATATACACTCCTCCAAGTGGGCGGAGCCAGCGATTTGCGCTTGTTTCTTTGTGATCTCCGGAATAGGTAAGTATATTTTTTTTGTTTTGGGTAAGTATTATGGTTTTAATTAAGGTAAGTATTTTACTTTTAACTGCTTTTTTTGCTTTTTTTGTCCCAAATAATGCTTATTTGCAATTGTTTACATTCAATTTGATAGTATTATGGTTTTAATTAAGGTAAGTATTTTACTTTTAACTGCTTTTTTTGCTTTTTTTTGTCCCAAATAATGCTTATTTGCAATTGTTTACATTCAATTTGATAGGTATGCACATTTTTTTGTTTTGGGTGAGTATTGTGGTTTTATTTGAGGTAAGTATTTACTTTTAACTGCATTTTGGTCTCAAATAGTGCTTATTTGCCATTATTTTTTGTTCAAATTTGTGTTTACGTTCAGATTTTGACTTGTTTATTTTCAAATTTAACTTGCAGGTTGACGTTTTTGTCTTGTCGGTAAATGGGGTATTTTTTTGTTTTGGGTAAGTATTATGGTTTTAATTAAGGTAAGTATTTTACTTTTAACTGCTTTTTTTTGTCCCAAATAATGCTTATTTGCAATTGTTTACATTCAATTTGATAGGTATGCACATTTTTTGTTTTTGTTTTGGGTGAGTATTGTGGTTTTATTTGAGGTAAGTATTTACTTTTAACTGCCTTTTGGTCTCAAATAGTGCTTATTTGCCATTATTGTTCAAATTTGTGTTTACGTTCAGATTTTGACTTGTTTATTTTCAAATTTAACTTGCAGGTTGACGTTTTTGTCTTGTCGGGAAATGGGGTCAGGTTAGGGTTAGGGTTAGGGTTAGGGTTAAGGTTAGGGTTAGGGTTAGGGTTAGGATTAGGGTTAGGGTCGGGGGTTAGGTTAGGATGGGGGATAGGTTAGGATTAGGGCTGGGATAAGACCAGTTTAGGGGACAGCACACAGACGTAACAGGAGCTCGATGGAAACCGGAAACGTGGGGGGGGCGCACTGGAGGTGGCACAGGCGAGTTAGGATTAGGTAAAGAGTTCCTCCCCCGAAGGAGAGGAACAAAGGCACGGTCCTACCATCCTGGCCCGCACCCCACAACCAGCTCCAGAGCATCCTGCCCGTTGCGGCCGCACCCGCCATGCTGGCCAGGACCAATTAGGGCTTAATAAAGATCGTTTGTGACCTTGAACACGTGTTTGTGCTTATTGTAAGTTTGTTTCTTGATTGCACTTTACCTATCCGGTCGCCTTTGTTATATAATTAATAAGTGAGTCTCGATTTGGCATGTAAGATTGGCAGCTGCGCTTGCGTTCAACTAAATATTCGTACCTCGCACCTAATTCATCGACTCCCCTATCTGGGTGGAGCGAGAGCATCTTGCTCTGTGCGGCATCCATGCGCTCTCCTATTTTGGTAGAGCGTGGGTAAATTACTATTTGTTTCCAATTGGTTTTGTACCGGCGTCATTTTGCGCTAAGTTTTGTTCATCTGTGTGGCCATCGACAACGTTTCGGCACCTTTTGTGCCTTCTTCAGGTCTGGCACACAGGAATTGCATCTAAATTTAGTTTAGTTTCATCACATGGGGAGCTGCTTCCCCTTCCACGGCCGCATCGAGACTGAGAGCTCCTGCTCCGAACGGTGCTTATATACACTCCTCCAAGTGGGCGGAGCCAGCGATTTGCGCTTGTTTCTTTGTGATCTCCGGAATAGGTAAGTATATTTTTTTTGTTTTGGGTAAGTATTATGGTTTTAATTAAGGTAAGTATTTTACTTTTAACTGCTTTTTTTGCTTTTTTTGTCCCAAATAATGCTTATTTGCAATTGTTTACATTCAATTTGATAGTATTATGGTTTTAATTAAGGTAAGTATTTTACTTTTAACTGCTTTTTTTGCTTTTTTTTGTCCCAAATAATGCTTATTTGCAATTGTTTACATTCAATTTGATAGGTATGCACATTTTTTTGTTTTGGGTGAGTATTGTGGTTTTATTTGAGGTAAGTATTTACTTTTAACTGCATTTTGGTCTCAAATAGTGCTTATTTGCCATTATTTTTTGTTCAAATTTGTGTTTACGTTCAGATTTTGACTTGTTTATTTTCAAATTTAACTTGCAGGTTGACGTTTTTGTCTTGTCGGTAAATGGGGTATTTTTTTGTTTTGGGTAAGTATTATGGTTTTAATTAAGGTAAGTATTTTACTTTTAACTGCTTTTTTTTGTCCCAAATAATGCTTATTTGCAATTGTTTACATTCAATTTGATAGGTATGCACATTTTTTGTTTTTGTTTTGGGTGAGTATTGTGGTTTTATTTGAGGTAAGTATTTACTTTTAACTGCCTTTTGGTCTCAAATAGTGCTTATTTGCCATTATTGTTCAAATTTGTGTTTACGTTCAGATTTTGACTTGTTTATTTTCAAATTTAACTTGCAGGTTGACGTTTTTGTCTTGTCGGGAAATGGGGTCAGGTTAGGGTTAGGGTTAGGGTTAGGGTTAAGGTTAGGGTTAGGGTTAGGGTTAGGATTAGGGTTAGGGTCGGGGGTTAGGTTAGGATGGGGGATAGGTTAGGATTAGGGCTGGGATAAGACCAGTTTAGGGGACAGCACACAGACGTAACAGGAGCTCGATGGAAACCGGAAACGTGGGGGGGGCGCACTGGAGGTGGCACAGGCGAGTTAGGATTAGGTAAAGAGTTCCTCCCCCGAAGGAGAGGAACAAAGGCACGGTCCTACCATCCTGGCCCGCACCCCACAACCAGCTCCAGAGCATCCTGCCCGTTGCGGCCGCACCCGCCATGCTGGCCAGGACCAATTAGGGCTTAATAAAGATCGTTTGTGACCTTGAACACGTGTTTGTGCTTATTGTAAGTTTGTTTCTTGATTGCACTTTACCTATCCGGTCGCCTTTGTTATATAATTAATAAGTGAGTCTCGATTTGGCATGTAAGATTGGCAGCTGCGCTTGCGTTCAACTAAATATTCGTACCTCGCACCTAATTCATCGACTCCCCTATCTGGGTGGAGCGAGAGCATCTTGCTCTGTGCGGCATCCATGCGCTCTCCTATTTTGGTAGAGCGTGGGTAAATTACTATTTGTTTCCAATTGGTTTTGTACCGGCGTCATTTTGCGCTAAGTTTTGTTCATCTGTGTGGCCATCGACAACGTTTCGGCACCTTTTGTGCCTTCTTCAGGTCTGGCACACAGGAATTGCATCTAAATTTAGTTTAGTTTCATCACATGGGGAGCTGCTTCCCCTTCCACGGCCGCATCGAGACTGAGAGCTCCTGCTCCGAACGGTGCTTATATACACTCCTCCAAGTGGGCGGAGCCAGCGATTTGCGCTTGTTTCTTTGTGATCTCCGGAATAGGTAAGTATATTTTTTTTGTTTTGGGTAAGTATTATGGTTTTAATTAAGGTAAGTATTTTACTTTTAACTGCTTTTTTTGCTTTTTTTGTCCCAAATAATGCTTATTTGCAATTGTTTACATTCAATTTGATAGTATTATGGTTTTAATTAAGGTAAGTATTTTACTTTTAACTGCTTTTTTTGCTTTTTTTTGTCCCAAATAATGCTTATTTGCAATTGTTTACATTCAATTTGATAGGTATGCACATTTTTTTGTTTTGGGTGAGTATTGTGGTTTTATTTGAGGTAAGTATTTACTTTTAACTGCATTTTGGTCTCAAATAGTGCTTATTTGCCATTATTTTTTGTTCAAATTTGTGTTTACGTTCAGATTTTGACTTGTTTATTTTCAAATTTAACTTGCAGGTTGACGTTTTTGTCTTGTCGGTAAATGGGGTATTTTTTTGTTTTGGGTAAGTATTATGGTTTTAATTAAGGTAAGTATTTTACTTTTAACTGCTTTTTTTTGTCCCAAATAATGCTTATTTGCAATTGTTTACATTCAATTTGATAGGTATGCACATTTTTTGTTTTTGTTTTGGGTGAGTATTGTGGTTTTATTTGAGGTAAGTATTTACTTTTAACTGCCTTTTGGTCTCAAATAGTGCTTATTTGCCATTATTGTTCAAATTTGTGTTTACGTTCAGATTTTGACTTGTTTATTTTCAAATTTAACTTGCAGGTTGACGTTTTTGTCTTGTCGGGAAATGGGGTCAGGTTAGGGTTAGGGTTAGGGTTAGGGTTAAGGTTAGGGTTAGGGTTAGGGTTAGGATTAGGGTTAGGGTCGGGGGTTAGGTTAGGATGGGGGATAGGTTAGGATTAGGGCTGGGATAAGACCAGTTTAGGGGACAGCACACAGACGTAACAGGAGCTCGATGGAAACCGGAAACGTGGGGGGGGCGCACTGGAGGTGGCACAGGCGAGTTAGGATTAGGTAAAGAGTTCCTCCCCCGAAGGAGAGGAACAAAGGCACGGTCCTACCATCCTGGCCCGCACCCCACAACCAGCTCCAGAGCATCCTGCCCGTTGCGGCCGCACCCGCCATGCTGGCCAGGACCAATTAGGGCTTAATAAAGATCGTTTGTGACCTTGAACACGTGTTTGTGCTTATTGTAAGTTTGTTTCTTGATTGCACTTTACCTATCCGGTCGCCTTTGTTATATAATTAATAAGTGAGTCTCGATTTGGCATGTAAGATTGGCAGCTGCGCTTGCGTTCAACTAAATATTCGTACCTCGCACCTAATTCATCGACTCCCCTATCTGGGTGGAGCGAGAGCATCTTGCTCTGTGCGGCATCCATGCGCTCTCCTATTTTGGTAGAGCGTGGGTAAATTACTATTTGTTTCCAATTGGTTTTGTACCGGCGTCATTTTGCGCTAAGTTTTGTTCATCTGTGTGGCCATCGACAACGTTTCGGCACCTTTTGTGCCTTCTTCAGGTCTGGCACACAGGAATTGCATCTAAATTTAGTTTAGTTTCATCACATGGGGAGCTGCTTCCCCTTCCACGGCCGCATCGAGACTGAGAGCTCCTGCTCCGAACGGTGCTTATATACACTCCTCCAAGTGGGCGGAGCCAGCGATTTGCGCTTGTTTCTTTGTGATCTCCGGAATAGGTAAGTATATTTTTTTTGTTTTGGGTAAGTATTATGGTTTTAATTAAGGTAAGTATTTTACTTTTAACTGCTTTTTTTGCTTTTTTTGTCCCAAATAATGCTTATTTGCAATTGTTTACATTCAATTTGATAGTATTATGGTTTTAATTAAGGTAAGTATTTTACTTTTAACTGCTTTTTTTGCTTTTTTTTGTCCCAAATAATGCTTATTTGCAATTGTTTACATTCAATTTGATAGGTATGCACATTTTTTTGTTTTGGGTGAGTATTGTGGTTTTATTTGAGGTAAGTATTTACTTTTAACTGCATTTTGGTCTCAAATAGTGCTTATTTGCCATTATTTTTTGTTCAAATTTGTGTTTACGTTCAGATTTTGACTTGTTTATTTTCAAATTTAACTTGCAGGTTGACGTTTTTGTCTTGTCGGTAAATGGGGTATTTTTTTGTTTTGGGTAAGTATTATGGTTTTAATTAAGGTAAGTATTTTACTTTTAACTGCTTTTTTTTGTCCCAAATAATGCTTATTTGCAATTGTTTACATTCAATTTGATAGGTATGCACATTTTTTGTTTTTGTTTTGGGTGAGTATTGTGGTTTTATTTGAGGTAAGTATTTACTTTTAACTGCCTTTTGGTCTCAAATAGTGCTTATTTGCCATTATTGTTCAAATTTGTGTTTACGTTCAGATTTTGACTTGTTTATTTTCAAATTTAACTTGCAGGTTGACGTTTTTGTCTTGTCGGGAAATGGGGTCAGGTTAGGGTTAGGGTTAGGGTTAGGGTTAAGGTTAGGGTTAGGGTTAGGGTTAGGATTAGGGTTAGGGTCGGGGGTTAGGTTAGGATGGGGGATAGGTTAGGATTAGGGCTGGGATAAGACCAGTTTAGGGGACAGCACACAGACGTAACAGGAGCTCGATGGAAACCGGAAACGTGGGGGGGGCGCACTGGAGGTGGCACAGGCGAGTTAGGATTAGGTAAAGAGTTCCTCCCCCGAAGGAGAGGAACAAAGGCACGGTCCTACCATCCTGGCCCGCACCCCACAACCAGCTCCAGAGCATCCTGCCCGTTGCGGCCGCACCCGCCATGCTGGCCAGGACCAATTAGGGCTTAATAAAGATCGTTTGTGACCTTGAACACGTGTTTGTGCTTATTGTAAGTTTGTTTCTTGATTGCACTTTACCTATCCGGTCGCCTTTGTTATATAATTAATAAGTGAGTCTCGATTTGGCATGTAAGATTGGCAGCTGCGCTTGCGTTCAACTAAATATTCGTACCTCGCACCTAATTCATCGACTCCCCTATCTGGGTGGAGCGAGAGCATCTTGCTCTGTGCGGCATCCATGCGCTCTCCTATTTTGGTAGAGCGTGGGTAAATTACTATTTGTTTCCAATTGGTTTTGTACCGGCGTCATTTTGCGCTAAGTTTTGTTCATCTGTGTGGCCATCGACAACGTTTCGGCACCTTTTGTGCCTTCTTCAGGTCTGGCACACAGGAATTGCATCTAAATTTAGTTTAGTTTCATCACATGGGGAGCTGCTTCCCCTTCCACGGCCGCATCGAGACTGAGAGCTCCTGCTCCGAACGGTGCTTATATACACTCCTCCAAGTGGGCGGAGCCAGCGATTTGCGCTTGTTTCTTTGTGATCTCCGGAATAGGTAAGTATATTTTTTTTGTTTTGGGTAAGTATTATGGTTTTAATTAAGGTAAGTATTTTACTTTTAACTGCTTTTTTTGCTTTTTTTGTCCCAAATAATGCTTATTTGCAATTGTTTACATTCAATTTGATAGTATTATGGTTTTAATTAAGGTAAGTATTTTACTTTTAACTGCTTTTTTTGCTTTTTTTTGTCCCAAATAATGCTTATTTGCAATTGTTTACATTCAATTTGATAGGTATGCACATTTTTTTGTTTTGGGTGAGTATTGTGGTTTTATTTGAGGTAAGTATTTACTTTTAACTGCATTTTGGTCTCAAATAGTGCTTATTTGCCATTATTTTTTGTTCAAATTTGTGTTTACGTTCAGATTTTGACTTGTTTATTTTCAAATTTAACTTGCAGGTTGACGTTTTTGTCTTGTCGGTAAATGGGGTATTTTTTTGTTTTGGGTAAGTATTATGGTTTTAATTAAGGTAAGTATTTTACTTTTAACTGCTTTTTTTTGTCCCAAATAATGCTTATTTGCAATTGTTTACATTCAATTTGATAGGTATGCACATTTTTTGTTTTTGTTTTGGGTGAGTATTGTGGTTTTATTTGAGGTAAGTATTTACTTTTAACTGCCTTTTGGTCTCAAATAGTGCTTATTTGCCATTATTGTTCAAATTTGTGTTTACGTTCAGATTTTGACTTGTTTATTTTCAAATTTAACTTGCAGGTTGACGTTTTTGTCTTGTCGGGAAATGGGGTCAGGTTAGGGTTAGGGTTAGGGTTAGGGTTAAGGTTAGGGTTAGGGTTAGGGTTAGGATTAGGGTTAGGGTCGGGGGTTAGGTTAGGATGGGGGATAGGTTAGGATTAGGGCTGGGATAAGACCAGTTTAGGGGACAGCACACAGACGTAACAGGAGCTCGATGGAAACCGGAAACGTGGGGGGGGCGCACTGGAGGTGGCACAGGCGAGTTAGGATTAGGTAAAGAGTTCCTCCCCCGAAGGAGAGGAACAAAGGCACGGTCCTACCATCCTGGCCCGCACCCCACAACCAGCTCCAGAGCATCCTGCCCGTTGCGGCCGCACCCGCCATGCTGGCCAGGACCAATTAGGGCTTAATAAAGATCGTTTGTGACCTTGAACACGTGTTTGTGCTTATTGTAAGTTTGTTTCTTGATTGCACTTTACCTATCCGGTCGCCTTTGTTATATAATTAATAAGTGAGTCTCGATTTGGCATGTAAGATTGGCAGCTGCGCTTGCGTTCAACTAAATATTCGTACCTCGCACCTAATTCATCGACTCCCCTATCTGGGTGGAGCGAGAGCATCTTGCTCTGTGCGGCATCCATGCGCTCTCCTATTTTGGTAGAGCGTGGGTAAATTACTATTTGTTTCCAATTGGTTTTGTACCGGCGTCATTTTGCGCTAAGTTTTGTTCATCTGTGTGGCCATCGACAACGTTTCGGCACCTTTTGTGCCTTCTTCAGGTCTGGCACACAGGAATTGCATCTAAATTTAGTTTAGTTTCATCACATGGGGAGCTGCTTCCCCTTCCACGGCCGCATCGAGACTGAGAGCTCCTGCTCCGAACGGTGCTTATATACACTCCTCCAAGTGGGCGGAGCCAGCGATTTGCGCTTGTTTCTTTGTGATCTCCGGAATAGGTAAGTATATTTTTTTTGTTTTGGGTAAGTATTATGGTTTTAATTAAGGTAAGTATTTTACTTTTAACTGCTTTTTTTGCTTTTTTTGTCCCAAATAATGCTTATTTGCAATTGTTTACATTCAATTTGATAGTATTATGGTTTTAATTAAGGTAAGTATTTTACTTTTAACTGCTTTTTTTGCTTTTTTTTGTCCCAAATAATGCTTATTTGCAATTGTTTACATTCAATTTGATAGGTATGCACATTTTTTTGTTTTGGGTGAGTATTGTGGTTTTATTTGAGGTAAGTATTTACTTTTAACTGCATTTTGGTCTCAAATAGTGCTTATTTGCCATTATTTTTTGTTCAAATTTGTGTTTACGTTCAGATTTTGACTTGTTTATTTTCAAATTTAACTTGCAGGTTGACGTTTTTGTCTTGTCGGTAAATGGGGTATTTTTTTGTTTTGGGTAAGTATTATGGTTTTAATTAAGGTAAGTATTTTACTTTTAACTGCTTTTTTTTGTCCCAAATAATGCTTATTTGCAATTGTTTACATTCAATTTGATAGGTATGCACATTTTTTGTTTTTGTTTTGGGTGAGTATTGTGGTTTTATTTGAGGTAAGTATTTACTTTTAACTGCCTTTTGGTCTCAAATAGTGCTTATTTGCCATTATTGTTCAAATTTGTGTTTACGTTCAGATTTTGACTTGTTTATTTTCAAATTTAACTTGCAGGTTGACGTTTTTGTCTTGTCGGGAAATGGGGTCAGGTTAGGGTTAGGGTTAGGGTTAGGGTTAAGGTTAGGGTTAGGGTTAGGGTTAGGATTAGGGTTAGGGTCGGGGGTTAGGTTAGGATGGGGGATAGGTTAGGATTAGGGCTGGGATAAGACCAGTTTAGGGGACAGCACACAGACGTAACAGGAGCTCGATGGAAACCGGAAACGTGGGGGGGGCGCACTGGAGGTGGCACAGGCGAGTTAGGATTAGGTAAAGAGTTCCTCCCCCGAAGGAGAGGAACAAAGGCACGGTCCTACCATCCTGGCCCGCACCCCACAACCAGCTCCAGAGCATCCTGCCCGTTGCGGCCGCACCCGCCATGCTGGCCAGGACCAATTAGGGCTTAATAAAGATCGTTTGTGACCTTGAACACGTGTTTGTGCTTATTGTAAGTTTGTTTCTTGATTGCACTTTACCTATCCGGTCGCCTTTGTTATATAATTAATAAGTGAGTCTCGATTTGGCATGTAAGATTGGCAGCTGCGCTTGCGTTCAACTAAATATTCGTACCTCGCACCTAATTCATCGACTCCCCTATCTGGGTGGAGCGAGAGCATCTTGCTCTGTGCGGCATCCATGCGCTCTCCTATTTTGGTAGAGCGTGGGTAAATTACTATTTGTTTCCAATTGGTTTTGTACCGGCGTCATTTTGCGCTAAGTTTTGTTCATCTGTGTGGCCATCGACAACGTTTCGGCACCTTTTGTGCCTTCTTCAGGTCTGGCACACAGGAATTGCATCTAAATTTAGTTTAGTTTCATCACATGGGGAGCTGCTTCCCCTTCCACGGCCGCATCGAGACTGAGAGCTCCTGCTCCGAACGGTGCTTATATACACTCCTCCAAGTGGGCGGAGCCAGCGATTTGCGCTTGTTTCTTTGTGATCTCCGGAATAGGTAAGTATATTTTTTTTGTTTTGGGTAAGTATTATGGTTTTAATTAAGGTAAGTATTTTACTTTTAACTGCTTTTTTTGCTTTTTTTGTCCCAAATAATGCTTATTTGCAATTGTTTACATTCAATTTGATAGTATTATGGTTTTAATTAAGGTAAGTATTTTACTTTTAACTGCTTTTTTTGCTTTTTTTTGTCCCAAATAATGCTTATTTGCAATTGTTTACATTCAATTTGATAGGTATGCACATTTTTTTGTTTTGGGTGAGTATTGTGGTTTTATTTGAGGTAAGTATTTACTTTTAACTGCATTTTGGTCTCAAATAGTGCTTATTTGCCATTATTTTTTGTTCAAATTTGTGTTTACGTTCAGATTTTGACTTGTTTATTTTCAAATTTAACTTGCAGGTTGACGTTTTTGTCTTGTCGGTAAATGGGGTATTTTTTTGTTTTGGGTAAGTATTATGGTTTTAATTAAGGTAAGTATTTTACTTTTAACTGCTTTTTTTTGTCCCAAATAATGCTTATTTGCAATTGTTTACATTCAATTTGATAGGTATGCACATTTTTTGTTTTTGTTTTGGGTGAGTATTGTGGTTTTATTTGAGGTAAGTATTTACTTTTAACTGCCTTTTGGTCTCAAATAGTGCTTATTTGCCATTATTGTTCAAATTTGTGTTTACGTTCAGATTTTGACTTGTTTATTTTCAAATTTAACTTGCAGGTTGACGTTTTTGTCTTGTCGGGAAATGGGGTCAGGTTAGGGTTAGGGTTAGGGTTAGGGTTAAGGTTAGGGTTAGGGTTAGGGTTAGGATTAGGGTTAGGGTCGGGGGTTAGGTTAGGATGGGGGATAGGTTAGGATTAGGGCTGGGATAAGACCAGTTTAGGGGACAGCACACAGACGTAACAGGAGCTCGATGGAAACCGGAAACGTGGGGGGGGCGCACTGGAGGTGGCACAGGCGAGTTAGGATTAGGTAAAGAGTTCCTCCCCCGAAGGAGAGGAACAAAGGCACGGTCCTACCATCCTGGCCCGCACCCCACAACCAGCTCCAGAGCATCCTGCCCGTTGCGGCCGCACCCGCCATGCTGGCCAGGACCAATTAGGGCTTAATAAAGATCGTTTGTGACCTTGAACACGTGTTTGTGCTTATTGTAAGTTTGTTTCTTGATTGCACTTTACCTATCCGGTCGCCTTTGTTATATAATTAATAAGTGAGTCTCGATTTGGCATGTAAGATTGGCAGCTGCGCTTGCGTTCAACTAAATATTCGTACCTCGCACCTAATTCATCGACTCCCCTATCTGGGTGGAGCGAGAGCATCTTGCTCTGTGCGGCATCCATGCGCTCTCCTATTTTGGTAGAGCGTGGGTAAATTACTATTTGTTTCCAATTGGTTTTGTACCGGCGTCATTTTGCGCTAAGTTTTGTTCATCTGTGTGGCCATCGACAACGTTTCGGCACCTTTTGTGCCTTCTTCAGGTCTGGCACACAGGAATTGCATCTAAATTTAGTTTAGTTTCATCACATGGGGAGCTGCTTCCCCTTCCACGGCCGCATCGAGACTGAGAGCTCCTGCTCCGAACGGTGCTTATATACACTCCTCCAAGTGGGCGGAGCCAGCGATTTGCGCTTGTTTCTTTGTGATCTCCGGAATAGGTAAGTATATTTTTTTTGTTTTGGGTAAGTATTATGGTTTTAATTAAGGTAAGTATTTTACTTTTAACTGCTTTTTTTGCTTTTTTTGTCCCAAATAATGCTTATTTGCAATTGTTTACATTCAATTTGATAGTATTATGGTTTTAATTAAGGTAAGTATTTTACTTTTAACTGCTTTTTTTGCTTTTTTTTGTCCCAAATAATGCTTATTTGCAATTGTTTACATTCAATTTGATAGGTATGCACATTTTTTTGTTTTGGGTGAGTATTGTGGTTTTATTTGAGGTAAGTATTTACTTTTAACTGCATTTTGGTCTCAAATAGTGCTTATTTGCCATTATTTTTTGTTCAAATTTGTGTTTACGTTCAGATTTTGACTTGTTTATTTTCAAATTTAACTTGCAGGTTGACGTTTTTGTCTTGTCGGTAAATGGGGTATTTTTTTGTTTTGGGTAAGTATTATGGTTTTAATTAAGGTAAGTATTTTACTTTTAACTGCTTTTTTTTGTCCCAAATAATGCTTATTTGCAATTGTTTACATTCAATTTGATAGGTATGCACATTTTTTGTTTTTGTTTTGGGTGAGTATTGTGGTTTTATTTGAGGTAAGTATTTACTTTTAACTGCCTTTTGGTCTCAAATAGTGCTTATTTGCCATTATTGTTCAAATTTGTGTTTACGTTCAGATTTTGACTTGTTTATTTTCAAATTTAACTTGCAGGTTGACGTTTTTGTCTTGTCGGGAAATGGGGTCAGGTTAGGGTTAGGGTTAGGGTTAGGGTTAAGGTTAGGGTTAGGGTTAGGGTTAGGATTAGGGTTAGGGTCGGGGGTTAGGTTAGGATGGGGGATAGGTTAGGATTAGGGCTGGGATAAGACCAGTTTAGGGGACAGCACACAGACGTAACAGGAGCTCGATGGAAACCGGAAACGTGGGGGGGGCGCACTGGAGGTGGCACAGGCGAGTTAGGATTAGGTAAAGAGTTCCTCCCCCGAAGGAGAGGAACAAAGGCACGGTCCTACCATCCTGGCCCGCACCCCACAACCAGCTCCAGAGCATCCTGCCCGTTGCGGCCGCACCCGCCATGCTGGCCAGGACCAATTAGGGCTTAATAAAGATCGTTTGTGACCTTGAACACGTGTTTGTGCTTATTGTAAGTTTGTTTCTTGATTGCACTTTACCTATCCGGTCGCCTTTGTTATATAATTAATAAGTGAGTCTCGATTTGGCATGTAAGATTGGCAGCTGCGCTTGCGTTCAACTAAATATTCGTACCTCGCACCTAATTCATCGACTCCCCTATCTGGGTGGAGCGAGAGCATCTTGCTCTGTGCGGCATCCATGCGCTCTCCTATTTTGGTAGAGCGTGGGTAAATTACTATTTGTTTCCAATTGGTTTTGTACCGGCGTCATTTTGCGCTAAGTTTTGTTCATCTGTGTGGCCATCGACAACGTTTCGGCACCTTTTGTGCCTTCTTCAGGTCTGGCACACAGGAATTGCATCTAAATTTAGTTTAGTTTCATCACATGGGGAGCTGCTTCCCCTTCCACGGCCGCATCGAGACTGAGAGCTCCTGCTCCGAACGGTGCTTATATACACTCCTCCAAGTGGGCGGAGCCAGCGATTTGCGCTTGTTTCTTTGTGATCTCCGGAATAGGTAAGTATATTTTTTTTGTTTTGGGTAAGTATTATGGTTTTAATTAAGGTAAGTATTTTACTTTTAACTGCTTTTTTTGCTTTTTTTGTCCCAAATAATGCTTATTTGCAATTGTTTACATTCAATTTGATAGTATTATGGTTTTAATTAAGGTAAGTATTTTACTTTTAACTGCTTTTTTTGCTTTTTTTTGTCCCAAATAATGCTTATTTGCAATTGTTTACATTCAATTTGATAGGTATGCACATTTTTTTGTTTTGGGTGAGTATTGTGGTTTTATTTGAGGTAAGTATTTACTTTTAACTGCATTTTGGTCTCAAATAGTGCTTATTTGCCATTATTTTTTGTTCAAATTTGTGTTTACGTTCAGATTTTGACTTGTTTATTTTCAAATTTAACTTGCAGGTTGACGTTTTTGTCTTGTCGGTAAATGGGGTATTTTTTTGTTTTGGGTAAGTATTATGGTTTTAATTAAGGTAAGTATTTTACTTTTAACTGCTTTTTTTTGTCCCAAATAATGCTTATTTGCAATTGTTTACATTCAATTTGATAGGTATGCACATTTTTTGTTTTTGTTTTGGGTGAGTATTGTGGTTTTATTTGAGGTAAGTATTTACTTTTAACTGCCTTTTGGTCTCAAATAGTGCTTATTTGCCATTATTGTTCAAATTTGTGTTTACGTTCAGATTTTGACTTGTTTATTTTCAAATTTAACTTGCAGGTTGACGTTTTTGTCTTGTCGGGAAATGGGGTCAGGTTAGGGTTAGGGTTAGGGTTAGGGTTAAGGTTAGGGTTAGGGTTAGGGTTAGGATTAGGGTTAGGGTCGGGGGTTAGGTTAGGATGGGGGATAGGTTAGGATTAGGGCTGGGATAAGACCAGTTTAGGGGACAGCACACAGACGTAACAGGAGCTCGATGGAAACCGGAAACGTGGGGGGGGCGCACTGGAGGTGGCACAGGCGAGTTAGGATTAGGTAAAGAGTTCCTCCCCCGAAGGAGAGGAACAAAGGCACGGTCCTACCATCCTGGCCCGCACCCCACAACCAGCTCCAGAGCATCCTGCCCGTTGCGGCCGCACCCGCCATGCTGGCCAGGACCAATTAGGGCTTAATAAAGATCGTTTGTGACCTTGAACACGTGTTTGTGCTTATTGTAAGTTTGTTTCTTGATTGCACTTTACCTATCCGGTCGCCTTTGTTATATAATTAATAAGTGAGTCTCGATTTGGCATGTAAGATTGGCAGCTGCGCTTGCGTTCAACTAAATATTCGTACCTCGCACCTAATTCATCGACTCCCCTATCTGGGTGGAGCGAGAGCATCTTGCTCTGTGCGGCATCCATGCGCTCTCCTATTTTGGTAGAGCGTGGGTAAATTACTATTTGTTTCCAATTGGTTTTGTACCGGCGTCATTTTGCGCTAAGTTTTGTTCATCTGTGTGGCCATCGACAACGTTTCGGCACCTTTTGTGCCTTCTTCAGGTCTGGCACACAGGAATTGCATCTAAATTTAGTTTAGTTTCATCACATGGGGAGCTGCTTCCCCTTCCACGGCCGCATCGAGACTGAGAGCTCCTGCTCCGAACGGTGCTTATATACACTCCTCCAAGTGGGCGGAGCCAGCGATTTGCGCTTGTTTCTTTGTGATCTCCGGAATAGGTAAGTATATTTTTTTTGTTTTGGGTAAGTATTATGGTTTTAATTAAGGTAAGTATTTTACTTTTAACTGCTTTTTTTGCTTTTTTTGTCCCAAATAATGCTTATTTGCAATTGTTTACATTCAATTTGATAGTATTATGGTTTTAATTAAGGTAAGTATTTTACTTTTAACTGCTTTTTTTGCTTTTTTTTGTCCCAAATAATGCTTATTTGCAATTGTTTACATTCAATTTGATAGGTATGCACATTTTTTTGTTTTGGGTGAGTATTGTGGTTTTATTTGAGGTAAGTATTTACTTTTAACTGCATTTTGGTCTCAAATAGTGCTTATTTGCCATTATTTTTTGTTCAAATTTGTGTTTACGTTCAGATTTTGACTTGTTTATTTTCAAATTTAACTTGCAGGTTGACGTTTTTGTCTTGTCGGTAAATGGGGTATTTTTTTGTTTTGGGTAAGTATTATGGTTTTAATTAAGGTAAGTATTTTACTTTTAACTGCTTTTTTTTGTCCCAAATAATGCTTATTTGCAATTGTTTACATTCAATTTGATAGGTATGCACATTTTTTGTTTTTGTTTTGGGTGAGTATTGTGGTTTTATTTGAGGTAAGTATTTACTTTTAACTGCCTTTTGGTCTCAAATAGTGCTTATTTGCCATTATTGTTCAAATTTGTGTTTACGTTCAGATTTTGACTTGTTTATTTTCAAATTTAACTTGCAGGTTGACGTTTTTGTCTTGTCGGGAAATGGGGTCAGGTTAGGGTTAGGGTTAGGGTTAGGGTTAAGGTTAGGGTTAGGGTTAGGGTTAGGATTAGGGTTAGGGTCGGGGGTTAGGTTAGGATGGGGGATAGGTTAGGATTAGGGCTGGGATAAGACCAGTTTAGGGGACAGCACACAGACGTAACAGGAGCTCGATGGAAACCGGAAACGTGGGGGGGGCGCACTGGAGGTGGCACAGGCGAGTTAGGATTAGGTAAAGAGTTCCTCCCCCGAAGGAGAGGAACAAAGGCACGGTCCTACCATCCTGGCCCGCACCCCACAACCAGCTCCAGAGCATCCTGCCCGTTGCGGCCGCACCCGCCATGCTGGCCAGGACCAATTAGGGCTTAATAAAGATCGTTTGTGACCTTGAACACGTGTTTGTGCTTATTGTAAGTTTGTTTCTTGATTGCACTTTACCTATCCGGTCGCCTTTGTTATATAATTAATAAGTGAGTCTCGATTTGGCATGTAAGATTGGCAGCTGCGCTTGCGTTCAACTAAATATTCGTACCTCGCACCTAATTCATCGACTCCCCTATCTGGGTGGAGCGAGAGCATCTTGCTCTGTGCGGCATCCATGCGCTCTCCTATTTTGGTAGAGCGTGGGTAAATTACTATTTGTTTCCAATTGGTTTTGTACCGGCGTCATTTTGCGCTAAGTTTTGTTCATCTGTGTGGCCATCGACAACGTTTCGGCACCTTTTGTGCCTTCTTCAGGTCTGGCACACAGGAATTGCATCTAAATTTAGTTTAGTTTCATCACATGGGGAGCTGCTTCCCCTTCCACGGCCGCATCGAGACTGAGAGCTCCTGCTCCGAACGGTGCTTATATACACTCCTCCAAGTGGGCGGAGCCAGCGATTTGCGCTTGTTTCTTTGTGATCTCCGGAATAGGTAAGTATATTTTTTTTGTTTTGGGTAAGTATTATGGTTTTAATTAAGGTAAGTATTTTACTTTTAACTGCTTTTTTTGCTTTTTTTGTCCCAAATAATGCTTATTTGCAATTGTTTACATTCAATTTGATAGTATTATGGTTTTAATTAAGGTAAGTATTTTACTTTTAACTGCTTTTTTTGCTTTTTTTTGTCCCAAATAATGCTTATTTGCAATTGTTTACATTCAATTTGATAGGTATGCACATTTTTTTGTTTTGGGTGAGTATTGTGGTTTTATTTGAGGTAAGTATTTACTTTTAACTGCATTTTGGTCTCAAATAGTGCTTATTTGCCATTATTTTTTGTTCAAATTTGTGTTTACGTTCAGATTTTGACTTGTTTATTTTCAAATTTAACTTGCAGGTTGACGTTTTTGTCTTGTCGGTAAATGGGGTATTTTTTTGTTTTGGGTAAGTATTATGGTTTTAATTAAGGTAAGTATTTTACTTTTAACTGCTTTTTTTTGTCCCAAATAATGCTTATTTGCAATTGTTTACATTCAATTTGATAGGTATGCACATTTTTTGTTTTTGTTTTGGGTGAGTATTGTGGTTTTATTTGAGGTAAGTATTTACTTTTAACTGCCTTTTGGTCTCAAATAGTGCTTATTTGCCATTATTGTTCAAATTTGTGTTTACGTTCAGATTTTGACTTGTTTATTTTCAAATTTAACTTGCAGGTTGACGTTTTTGTCTTGTCGGGAAATGGGGTCAGGTTAGGGTTAGGGTTAGGGTTAGGGTTAAGGTTAGGGTTAGGGTTAGGGTTAGGATTAGGGTTAGGGTCGGGGGTTAGGTTAGGATGGGGGATAGGTTAGGATTAGGGCTGGGATAAGACCAGTTTAGGGGACAGCACACAGACGTAACAGGAGCTCGATGGAAACCGGAAACGTGGGGGGGGCGCACTGGAGGTGGCACAGGCGAGTTAGGATTAGGTAAAGAGTTCCTCCCCCGAAGGAGAGGAACAAAGGCACGGTCCTACCATCCTGGCCCGCACCCCACAACCAGCTCCAGAGCATCCTGCCCGTTGCGGCCGCACCCGCCATGCTGGCCAGGACCAATTAGGGCTTAATAAAGATCGTTTGTGACCTTGAACACGTGTTTGTGCTTATTGTAAGTTTGTTTCTTGATTGCACTTTACCTATCCGGTCGCCTTTGTTATATAATTAATAAGTGAGTCTCGATTTGGCATGTAAGATTGGCAGCTGCGCTTGCGTTCAACTAAATATTCGTACCTCGCACCTAATTCATCGACTCCCCTATCTGGGTGGAGCGAGAGCATCTTGCTCTGTGCGGCATCCATGCGCTCTCCTATTTTGGTAGAGCGTGGGTAAATTACTATTTGTTTCCAATTGGTTTTGTACCGGCGTCATTTTGCGCTAAGTTTTGTTCATCTGTGTGGCCATCGACAACGTTTCGGCACCTTTTGTGCCTTCTTCAGGTCTGGCACACAGGAATTGCATCTAAATTTAGTTTAGTTTCATCACATGGGGAGCTGCTTCCCCTTCCACGGCCGCATCGAGACTGAGAGCTCCTGCTCCGAACGGTGCTTATATACACTCCTCCAAGTGGGCGGAGCCAGCGATTTGCGCTTGTTTCTTTGTGATCTCCGGAATAGGTAAGTATATTTTTTTTGTTTTGGGTAAGTATTATGGTTTTAATTAAGGTAAGTATTTTACTTTTAACTGCTTTTTTTGCTTTTTTTGTCCCAAATAATGCTTATTTGCAATTGTTTACATTCAATTTGATAGTATTATGGTTTTAATTAAGGTAAGTATTTTACTTTTAACTGCTTTTTTTGCTTTTTTTTGTCCCAAATAATGCTTATTTGCAATTGTTTACATTCAATTTGATAGGTATGCACATTTTTTTGTTTTGGGTGAGTATTGTGGTTTTATTTGAGGTAAGTATTTACTTTTAACTGCATTTTGGTCTCAAATAGTGCTTATTTGCCATTATTTTTTGTTCAAATTTGTGTTTACGTTCAGATTTTGACTTGTTTATTTTCAAATTTAACTTGCAGGTTGACGTTTTTGTCTTGTCGGTAAATGGGGTATTTTTTTGTTTTGGGTAAGTATTATGGTTTTAATTAAGGTAAGTATTTTACTTTTAACTGCTTTTTTTTGTCCCAAATAATGCTTATTTGCAATTGTTTACATTCAATTTGATAGGTATGCACATTTTTTGTTTTTGTTTTGGGTGAGTATTGTGGTTTTATTTGAGGTAAGTATTTACTTTTAACTGCCTTTTGGTCTCAAATAGTGCTTATTTGCCATTATTGTTCAAATTTGTGTTTACGTTCAGATTTTGACTTGTTTATTTTCAAATTTAACTTGCAGGTTGACGTTTTTGTCTTGTCGGGAAATGGGGTCAGGTTAGGGTTAGGGTTAGGGTTAGGGTTAAGGTTAGGGTTAGGGTTAGGGTTAGGATTAGGGTTAGGGTCGGGGGTTAGGTTAGGATGGGGGATAGGTTAGGATTAGGGCTGGGATAAGACCAGTTTAGGGGACAGCACACAGACGTAACAGGAGCTCGATGGAAACCGGAAACGTGGGGGGGGCGCACTGGAGGTGGCACAGGCGAGTTAGGATTAGGTAAAGAGTTCCTCCCCCGAAGGAGAGGAACAAAGGCACGGTCCTACCATCCTGGCCCGCACCCCACAACCAGCTCCAGAGCATCCTGCCCGTTGCGGCCGCACCCGCCATGCTGGCCAGGACCAATTAGGGCTTAATAAAGATCGTTTGTGACCTTGAACACGTGTTTGTGCTTATTGTAAGTTTGTTTCTTGATTGCACTTTACCTATCCGGTCGCCTTTGTTATATAATTAATAAGTGAGTCTCGATTTGGCATGTAAGATTGGCAGCTGCGCTTGCGTTCAACTAAATATTCGTACCTCGCACCTAATTCATCGACTCCCCTATCTGGGTGGAGCGAGAGCATCTTGCTCTGTGCGGCATCCATGCGCTCTCCTATTTTGGTAGAGCGTGGGTAAATTACTATTTGTTTCCAATTGGTTTTGTACCGGCGTCATTTTGCGCTAAGTTTTGTTCATCTGTGTGGCCATCGACAACGTTTCGGCACCTTTTGTGCCTTCTTCAGGTCTGGCACACAGGAATTGCATCTAAATTTAGTTTAGTTTCATCACATGGGGAGCTGCTTCCCCTTCCACGGCCGCATCGAGACTGAGAGCTCCTGCTCCGAACGGTGCTTATATACACTCCTCCAAGTGGGCGGAGCCAGCGATTTGCGCTTGTTTCTTTGTGATCTCCGGAATAGGTAAGTATATTTTTTTTGTTTTGGGTAAGTATTATGGTTTTAATTAAGGTAAGTATTTTACTTTTAACTGCTTTTTTTGCTTTTTTTGTCCCAAATAATGCTTATTTGCAATTGTTTACATTCAATTTGATAGTATTATGGTTTTAATTAAGGTAAGTATTTTACTTTTAACTGCTTTTTTTGCTTTTTTTTGTCCCAAATAATGCTTATTTGCAATTGTTTACATTCAATTTGATAGGTATGCACATTTTTTTGTTTTGGGTGAGTATTGTGGTTTTATTTGAGGTAAGTATTTACTTTTAACTGCATTTTGGTCTCAAATAGTGCTTATTTGCCATTATTTTTTGTTCAAATTTGTGTTTACGTTCAGATTTTGACTTGTTTATTTTCAAATTTAACTTGCAGGTTGACGTTTTTGTCTTGTCGGTAAATGGGGTATTTTTTTGTTTTGGGTAAGTATTATGGTTTTAATTAAGGTAAGTATTTTACTTTTAACTGCTTTTTTTTGTCCCAAATAATGCTTATTTGCAATTGTTTACATTCAATTTGATAGGTATGCACATTTTTTGTTTTTGTTTTGGGTGAGTATTGTGGTTTTATTTGAGGTAAGTATTTACTTTTAACTGCCTTTTGGTCTCAAATAGTGCTTATTTGCCATTATTGTTCAAATTTGTGTTTACGTTCAGATTTTGACTTGTTTATTTTCAAATTTAACTTGCAGGTTGACGTTTTTGTCTTGTCGGGAAATGGGGTCAGGTTAGGGTTAGGGTTAGGGTTAGGGTTAAGGTTAGGGTTAGGGTTAGGGTTAGGATTAGGGTTAGGGTCGGGGGTTAGGTTAGGATGGGGGATAGGTTAGGATTAGGGCTGGGATAAGACCAGTTTAGGGGACAGCACACAGACGTAACAGGAGCTCGATGGAAACCGGAAACGTGGGGGGGGCGCACTGGAGGTGGCACAGGCGAGTTAGGATTAGGTAAAGAGTTCCTCCCCCGAAGGAGAGGAACAAAGGCACGGTCCTACCATCCTGGCCCGCACCCCACAACCAGCTCCAGAGCATCCTGCCCGTTGCGGCCGCACCCGCCATGCTGGCCAGGACCAATTAGGGCTTAATAAAGATCGTTTGTGACCTTGAACACGTGTTTGTGCTTATTGTAAGTTTGTTTCTTGATTGCACTTTACCTATCCGGTCGCCTTTGTTATATAATTAATAAGTGAGTCTCGATTTGGCATGTAAGATTGGCAGCTGCGCTTGCGTTCAACTAAATATTCGTACCTCGCACCTAATTCATCGACTCCCCTATCTGGGTGGAGCGAGAGCATCTTGCTCTGTGCGGCATCCATGCGCTCTCCTATTTTGGTAGAGCGTGGGTAAATTACTATTTGTTTCCAATTGGTTTTGTACCGGCGTCATTTTGCGCTAAGTTTTGTTCATCTGTGTGGCCATCGACAACGTTTCGGCACCTTTTGTGCCTTCTTCAGGTCTGGCACACAGGAATTGCATCTAAATTTAGTTTAGTTTCATCACATGGGGAGCTGCTTCCCCTTCCACGGCCGCATCGAGACTGAGAGCTCCTGCTCCGAACGGTGCTTATATACACTCCTCCAAGTGGGCGGAGCCAGCGATTTGCGCTTGTTTCTTTGTGATCTCCGGAATAGGTAAGTATATTTTTTTTGTTTTGGGTAAGTATTATGGTTTTAATTAAGGTAAGTATTTTACTTTTAACTGCTTTTTTTGCTTTTTTTGTCCCAAATAATGCTTATTTGCAATTGTTTACATTCAATTTGATAGTATTATGGTTTTAATTAAGGTAAGTATTTTACTTTTAACTGCTTTTTTTGCTTTTTTTTGTCCCAAATAATGCTTATTTGCAATTGTTTACATTCAATTTGATAGGTATGCACATTTTTTTGTTTTGGGTGAGTATTGTGGTTTTATTTGAGGTAAGTATTTACTTTTAACTGCATTTTGGTCTCAAATAGTGCTTATTTGCCATTATTTTTTGTTCAAATTTGTGTTTACGTTCAGATTTTGACTTGTTTATTTTCAAATTTAACTTGCAGGTTGACGTTTTTGTCTTGTCGGTAAATGGGGTATTTTTTTGTTTTGGGTAAGTATTATGGTTTTAATTAAGGTAAGTATTTTACTTTTAACTGCTTTTTTTTGTCCCAAATAATGCTTATTTGCAATTGTTTACATTCAATTTGATAGGTATGCACATTTTTTGTTTTTGTTTTGGGTGAGTATTGTGGTTTTATTTGAGGTAAGTATTTACTTTTAACTGCCTTTTGGTCTCAAATAGTGCTTATTTGCCATTATTGTTCAAATTTGTGTTTACGTTCAGATTTTGACTTGTTTATTTTCAAATTTAACTTGCAGGTTGACGTTTTTGTCTTGTCGGGAAATGGGGTCAGGTTAGGGTTAGGGTTAGGGTTAGGGTTAAGGTTAGGGTTAGGGTTAGGGTTAGGATTAGGGTTAGGGTCGGGGGTTAGGTTAGGATGGGGGATAGGTTAGGATTAGGGCTGGGATAAGACCAGTTTAGGGGACAGCACACAGACGTAACAGGAGCTCGATGGAAACCGGAAACGTGGGGGGGGCGCACTGGAGGTGGCACAGGCGAGTTAGGATTAGGTAAAGAGTTCCTCCCCCGAAGGAGAGGAACAAAGGCACGGTCCTACCATCCTGGCCCGCACCCCACAACCAGCTCCAGAGCATCCTGCCCGTTGCGGCCGCACCCGCCATGCTGGCCAGGACCAATTAGGGCTTAATAAAGATCGTTTGTGACCTTGAACACGTGTTTGTGCTTATTGTAAGTTTGTTTCTTGATTGCACTTTACCTATCCGGTCGCCTTTGTTATATAATTAATAAGTGAGTCTCGATTTGGCATGTAAGATTGGCAGCTGCGCTTGCGTTCAACTAAATATTCGTACCTCGCACCTAATTCATCGACTCCCCTATCTGGGTGGAGCGAGAGCATCTTGCTCTGTGCGGCATCCATGCGCTCTCCTATTTTGGTAGAGCGTGGGTAAATTACTATTTGTTTCCAATTGGTTTTGTACCGGCGTCATTTTGCGCTAAGTTTTGTTCATCTGTGTGGCCATCGACAACGTTTCGGCACCTTTTGTGCCTTCTTCAGGTCTGGCACACAGGAATTGCATCTAAATTTAGTTTAGTTTCATCACATGGGGAGCTGCTTCCCCTTCCACGGCCGCATCGAGACTGAGAGCTCCTGCTCCGAACGGTGCTTATATACACTCCTCCAAGTGGGCGGAGCCAGCGATTTGCGCTTGTTTCTTTGTGATCTCCGGAATAGGTAAGTATATTTTTTTTGTTTTGGGTAAGTATTATGGTTTTAATTAAGGTAAGTATTTTACTTTTAACTGCTTTTTTTGCTTTTTTTGTCCCAAATAATGCTTATTTGCAATTGTTTACATTCAATTTGATAGTATTATGGTTTTAATTAAGGTAAGTATTTTACTTTTAACTGCTTTTTTTGCTTTTTTTTGTCCCAAATAATGCTTATTTGCAATTGTTTACATTCAATTTGATAGGTATGCACATTTTTTTGTTTTGGGTGAGTATTGTGGTTTTATTTGAGGTAAGTATTTACTTTTAACTGCATTTTGGTCTCAAATAGTGCTTATTTGCCATTATTTTTTGTTCAAATTTGTGTTTACGTTCAGATTTTGACTTGTTTATTTTCAAATTTAACTTGCAGGTTGACGTTTTTGTCTTGTCGGTAAATGGGGTATTTTTTTGTTTTGGGTAAGTATTATGGTTTTAATTAAGGTAAGTATTTTACTTTTAACTGCTTTTTTTTGTCCCAAATAATGCTTATTTGCAATTGTTTACATTCAATTTGATAGGTATGCACATTTTTTGTTTTTGTTTTGGGTGAGTATTGTGGTTTTATTTGAGGTAAGTATTTACTTTTAACTGCCTTTTGGTCTCAAATAGTGCTTATTTGCCATTATTGTTCAAATTTGTGTTTACGTTCAGATTTTGACTTGTTTATTTTCAAATTTAACTTGCAGGTTGACGTTTTTGTCTTGTCGGGAAATGGGGTCAGGTTAGGGTTAGGGTTAGGGTTAGGGTTAAGGTTAGGGTTAGGGTTAGGGTTAGGATTAGGGTTAGGGTCGGGGGTTAGGTTAGGATGGGGGATAGGTTAGGATTAGGGCTGGGATAAGACCAGTTTAGGGGACAGCACACAGACGTAACAGGAGCTCGATGGAAACCGGAAACGTGGGGGGGGCGCACTGGAGGTGGCACAGGCGAGTTAGGATTAGGTAAAGAGTTCCTCCCCCGAAGGAGAGGAACAAAGGCACGGTCCTACCATCCTGGCCCGCACCCCACAACCAGCTCCAGAGCATCCTGCCCGTTGCGGCCGCACCCGCCATGCTGGCCAGGACCAATTAGGGCTTAATAAAGATCGTTTGTGACCTTGAACACGTGTTTGTGCTTATTGTAAGTTTGTTTCTTGATTGCACTTTACCTATCCGGTCGCCTTTGTTATATAATTAATAAGTGAGTCTCGATTTGGCATGTAAGATTGGCAGCTGCGCTTGCGTTCAACTAAATATTCGTACCTCGCACCTAATTCATCGACTCCCCTATCTGGGTGGAGCGAGAGCATCTTGCTCTGTGCGGCATCCATGCGCTCTCCTATTTTGGTAGAGCGTGGGTAAATTACTATTTGTTTCCAATTGGTTTTGTACCGGCGTCATTTTGCGCTAAGTTTTGTTCATCTGTGTGGCCATCGACAACGTTTCGGCACCTTTTGTGCCTTCTTCAGGTCTGGCACACAGGAATTGCATCTAAATTTAGTTTAGTTTCATCACATGGGGAGCTGCTTCCCCTTCCACGGCCGCATCGAGACTGAGAGCTCCTGCTCCGAACGGTGCTTATATACACTCCTCCAAGTGGGCGGAGCCAGCGATTTGCGCTTGTTTCTTTGTGATCTCCGGAATAGGTAAGTATATTTTTTTTGTTTTGGGTAAGTATTATGGTTTTAATTAAGGTAAGTATTTTACTTTTAACTGCTTTTTTTGCTTTTTTTGTCCCAAATAATGCTTATTTGCAATTGTTTACATTCAATTTGATAGTATTATGGTTTTAATTAAGGTAAGTATTTTACTTTTAACTGCTTTTTTTGCTTTTTTTTGTCCCAAATAATGCTTATTTGCAATTGTTTACATTCAATTTGATAGGTATGCACATTTTTTTGTTTTGGGTGAGTATTGTGGTTTTATTTGAGGTAAGTATTTACTTTTAACTGCATTTTGGTCTCAAATAGTGCTTATTTGCCATTATTTTTTGTTCAAATTTGTGTTTACGTTCAGATTTTGACTTGTTTATTTTCAAATTTAACTTGCAGGTTGACGTTTTTGTCTTGTCGGTAAATGGGGTATTTTTTTGTTTTGGGTAAGTATTATGGTTTTAATTAAGGTAAGTATTTTACTTTTAACTGCTTTTTTTTGTCCCAAATAATGCTTATTTGCAATTGTTTACATTCAATTTGATAGGTATGCACATTTTTTGTTTTTGTTTTGGGTGAGTATTGTGGTTTTATTTGAGGTAAGTATTTACTTTTAACTGCCTTTTGGTCTCAAATAGTGCTTATTTGCCATTATTGTTCAAATTTGTGTTTACGTTCAGATTTTGACTTGTTTATTTTCAAATTTAACTTGCAGGTTGACGTTTTTGTCTTGTCGGGAAATGGGGTCAGGTTAGGGTTAGGGTTAGGGTTAGGGTTAAGGTTAGGGTTAGGGTTAGGGTTAGGATTAGGGTTAGGGTCGGGGGTTAGGTTAGGATGGGGGATAGGTTAGGATTAGGGCTGGGATAAGACCAGTTTAGGGGACAGCACACAGACGTAACAGGAGCTCGATGGAAACCGGAAACGTGGGGGGGGCGCACTGGAGGTGGCACAGGCGAGTTAGGATTAGGTAAAGAGTTCCTCCCCCGAAGGAGAGGAACAAAGGCACGGTCCTACCATCCTGGCCCGCACCCCACAACCAGCTCCAGAGCATCCTGCCCGTTGCGGCCGCACCCGCCATGCTGGCCAGGACCAATTAGGGCTTAATAAAGATCGTTTGTGACCTTGAACACGTGTTTGTGCTTATTGTAAGTTTGTTTCTTGATTGCACTTTACCTATCCGGTCGCCTTTGTTATATAATTAATAAGTGAGTCTCGATTTGGCATGTAAGATTGGCAGCTGCGCTTGCGTTCAACTAAATATTCGTACCTCGCACCTAATTCATCGACTCCCCTATCTGGGTGGAGCGAGAGCATCTTGCTCTGTGCGGCATCCATGCGCTCTCCTATTTTGGTAGAGCGTGGGTAAATTACTATTTGTTTCCAATTGGTTTTGTACCGGCGTCATTTTGCGCTAAGTTTTGTTCATCTGTGTGGCCATCGACAACGTTTCGGCACCTTTTGTGCCTTCTTCAGGTCTGGCACACAGGAATTGCATCTAAATTTAGTTTAGTTTCATCACATGGGGAGCTGCTTCCCCTTCCACGGCCGCATCGAGACTGAGAGCTCCTGCTCCGAACGGTGCTTATATACACTCCTCCAAGTGGGCGGAGCCAGCGATTTGCGCTTGTTTCTTTGTGATCTCCGGAATAGGTAAGTATATTTTTTTTGTTTTGGGTAAGTATTATGGTTTTAATTAAGGTAAGTATTTTACTTTTAACTGCTTTTTTTGCTTTTTTTGTCCCAAATAATGCTTATTTGCAATTGTTTACATTCAATTTGATAGTATTATGGTTTTAATTAAGGTAAGTATTTTACTTTTAACTGCTTTTTTTGCTTTTTTTTGTCCCAAATAATGCTTATTTGCAATTGTTTACATTCAATTTGATAGGTATGCACATTTTTTTGTTTTGGGTGAGTATTGTGGTTTTATTTGAGGTAAGTATTTACTTTTAACTGCATTTTGGTCTCAAATAGTGCTTATTTGCCATTATTTTTTGTTCAAATTTGTGTTTACGTTCAGATTTTGACTTGTTTATTTTCAAATTTAACTTGCAGGTTGACGTTTTTGTCTTGTCGGTAAATGGGGTATTTTTTTGTTTTGGGTAAGTATTATGGTTTTAATTAAGGTAAGTATTTTACTTTTAACTGCTTTTTTTTGTCCCAAATAATGCTTATTTGCAATTGTTTACATTCAATTTGATAGGTATGCACATTTTTTGTTTTTGTTTTGGGTGAGTATTGTGGTTTTATTTGAGGTAAGTATTTACTTTTAACTGCCTTTTGGTCTCAAATAGTGCTTATTTGCCATTATTGTTCAAATTTGTGTTTACGTTCAGATTTTGACTTGTTTATTTTCAAATTTAACTTGCAGGTTGACGTTTTTGTCTTGTCGGGAAATGGGGTCAGGTTAGGGTTAGGGTTAGGGTTAGGGTTAAGGTTAGGGTTAGGGTTAGGGTTAGGATTAGGGTTAGGGTCGGGGGTTAGGTTAGGATGGGGGATAGGTTAGGATTAGGGCTGGGATAAGACCAGTTTAGGGGACAGCACACAGACGTAACAGGAGCTCGATGGAAACCGGAAACGTGGGGGGGGCGCACTGGAGGTGGCACAGGCGAGTTAGGATTAGGTAAAGAGTTCCTCCCCCGAAGGAGAGGAACAAAGGCACGGTCCTACCATCCTGGCCCGCACCCCACAACCAGCTCCAGAGCATCCTGCCCGTTGCGGCCGCACCCGCCATGCTGGCCAGGACCAATTAGGGCTTAATAAAGATCGTTTGTGACCTTGAACACGTGTTTGTGCTTATTGTAAGTTTGTTTCTTGATTGCACTTTACCTATCCGGTCGCCTTTGTTATATAATTAATAAGTGAGTCTCGATTTGGCATGTAAGATTGGCAGCTGCGCTTGCGTTCAACTAAATATTCGTACCTCGCACCTAATTCATCGACTCCCCTATCTGGGTGGAGCGAGAGCATCTTGCTCTGTGCGGCATCCATGCGCTCTCCTATTTTGGTAGAGCGTGGGTAAATTACTATTTGTTTCCAATTGGTTTTGTACCGGCGTCATTTTGCGCTAAGTTTTGTTCATCTGTGTGGCCATCGACAACGTTTCGGCACCTTTTGTGCCTTCTTCAGGTCTGGCACACAGGAATTGCATCTAAATTTAGTTTAGTTTCATCACATGGGGAGCTGCTTCCCCTTCCACGGCCGCATCGAGACTGAGAGCTCCTGCTCCGAACGGTGCTTATATACACTCCTCCAAGTGGGCGGAGCCAGCGATTTGCGCTTGTTTCTTTGTGATCTCCGGAATAGGTAAGTATATTTTTTTTGTTTTGGGTAAGTATTATGGTTTTAATTAAGGTAAGTATTTTACTTTTAACTGCTTTTTTTGCTTTTTTTGTCCCAAATAATGCTTATTTGCAATTGTTTACATTCAATTTGATAGTATTATGGTTTTAATTAAGGTAAGTATTTTACTTTTAACTGCTTTTTTTGCTTTTTTTTGTCCCAAATAATGCTTATTTGCAATTGTTTACATTCAATTTGATAGGTATGCACATTTTTTTGTTTTGGGTGAGTATTGTGGTTTTATTTGAGGTAAGTATTTACTTTTAACTGCATTTTGGTCTCAAATAGTGCTTATTTGCCATTATTTTTTGTTCAAATTTGTGTTTACGTTCAGATTTTGACTTGTTTATTTTCAAATTTAACTTGCAGGTTGACGTTTTTGTCTTGTCGGTAAATGGGGTATTTTTTTGTTTTGGGTAAGTATTATGGTTTTAATTAAGGTAAGTATTTTACTTTTAACTGCTTTTTTTTGTCCCAAATAATGCTTATTTGCAATTGTTTACATTCAATTTGATAGGTATGCACATTTTTTGTTTTTGTTTTGGGTGAGTATTGTGGTTTTATTTGAGGTAAGTATTTACTTTTAACTGCCTTTTGGTCTCAAATAGTGCTTATTTGCCATTATTGTTCAAATTTGTGTTTACGTTCAGATTTTGACTTGTTTATTTTCAAATTTAACTTGCAGGTTGACGTTTTTGTCTTGTCGGGAAATGGGGTCAGGTTAGGGTTAGGGTTAGGGTTAGGGTTAAGGTTAGGGTTAGGGTTAGGGTTAGGATTAGGGTTAGGGTCGGGGGTTAGGTTAGGATGGGGGATAGGTTAGGATTAGGGCTGGGATAAGACCAGTTTAGGGGACAGCACACAGACGTAACAGGAGCTCGATGGAAACCGGAAACGTGGGGGGGGCGCACTGGAGGTGGCACAGGCGAGTTAGGATTAGGTAAAGAGTTCCTCCCCCGAAGGAGAGGAACAAAGGCACGGTCCTACCATCCTGGCCCGCACCCCACAACCAGCTCCAGAGCATCCTGCCCGTTGCGGCCGCACCCGCCATGCTGGCCAGGACCAATTAGGGCTTAATAAAGATCGTTTGTGACCTTGAACACGTGTTTGTGCTTATTGTAAGTTTGTTTCTTGATTGCACTTTACCTATCCGGTCGCCTTTGTTATATAATTAATAAGTGAGTCTCGATTTGGCATGTAAGATTGGCAGCTGCGCTTGCGTTCAACTAAATATTCGTACCTCGCACCTAATTCATCGACTCCCCTATCTGGGTGGAGCGAGAGCATCTTGCTCTGTGCGGCATCCATGCGCTCTCCTATTTTGGTAGAGCGTGGGTAAATTACTATTTGTTTCCAATTGGTTTTGTACCGGCGTCATTTTGCGCTAAGTTTTGTTCATCTGTGTGGCCATCGACAACGTTTCGGCACCTTTTGTGCCTTCTTCAGGTCTGGCACACAGGAATTGCATCTAAATTTAGTTTAGTTTCATCACATGGGGAGCTGCTTCCCCTTCCACGGCCGCATCGAGACTGAGAGCTCCTGCTCCGAACGGTGCTTATATACACTCCTCCAAGTGGGCGGAGCCAGCGATTTGCGCTTGTTTCTTTGTGATCTCCGGAATAGGTAAGTATATTTTTTTTGTTTTGGGTAAGTATTATGGTTTTAATTAAGGTAAGTATTTTACTTTTAACTGCTTTTTTTGCTTTTTTTGTCCCAAATAATGCTTATTTGCAATTGTTTACATTCAATTTGATAGTATTATGGTTTTAATTAAGGTAAGTATTTTACTTTTAACTGCTTTTTTTGCTTTTTTTTGTCCCAAATAATGCTTATTTGCAATTGTTTACATTCAATTTGATAGGTATGCACATTTTTTTGTTTTGGGTGAGTATTGTGGTTTTATTTGAGGTAAGTATTTACTTTTAACTGCATTTTGGTCTCAAATAGTGCTTATTTGCCATTATTTTTTGTTCAAATTTGTGTTTACGTTCAGATTTTGACTTGTTTATTTTCAAATTTAACTTGCAGGTTGACGTTTTTGTCTTGTCGGTAAATGGGGTATTTTTTTGTTTTGGGTAAGTATTATGGTTTTAATTAAGGTAAGTATTTTACTTTTAACTGCTTTTTTTTGTCCCAAATAATGCTTATTTGCAATTGTTTACATTCAATTTGATAGGTATGCACATTTTTTGTTTTTGTTTTGGGTGAGTATTGTGGTTTTATTTGAGGTAAGTATTTACTTTTAACTGCCTTTTGGTCTCAAATAGTGCTTATTTGCCATTATTGTTCAAATTTGTGTTTACGTTCAGATTTTGACTTGTTTATTTTCAAATTTAACTTGCAGGTTGACGTTTTTGTCTTGTCGGGAAATGGGGTCAGGTTAGGGTTAGGGTTAGGGTTAGGGTTAAGGTTAGGGTTAGGGTTAGGGTTAGGATTAGGGTTAGGGTCGGGGGTTAGGTTAGGATGGGGGATAGGTTAGGATTAGGGCTGGGATAAGACCAGTTTAGGGGACAGCACACAGACGTAACAGGAGCTCGATGGAAACCGGAAACGTGGGGGGGGCGCACTGGAGGTGGCACAGGCGAGTTAGGATTAGGTAAAGAGTTCCTCCCCCGAAGGAGAGGAACAAAGGCACGGTCCTACCATCCTGGCCCGCACCCCACAACCAGCTCCAGAGCATCCTGCCCGTTGCGGCCGCACCCGCCATGCTGGCCAGGACCAATTAGGGCTTAATAAAGATCGTTTGTGACCTTGAACACGTGTTTGTGCTTATTGTAAGTTTGTTTCTTGATTGCACTTTACCTATCCGGTCGCCTTTGTTATATAATTAATAAGTGAGTCTCGATTTGGCATGTAAGATTGGCAGCTGCGCTTGCGTTCAACTAAATATTCGTACCTCGCACCTAATTCATCGACTCCCCTATCTGGGTGGAGCGAGAGCATCTTGCTCTGTGCGGCATCCATGCGCTCTCCTATTTTGGTAGAGCGTGGGTAAATTACTATTTGTTTCCAATTGGTTTTGTACCGGCGTCATTTTGCGCTAAGTTTTGTTCATCTGTGTGGCCATCGACAACGTTTCGGCACCTTTTGTGCCTTCTTCAGGTCTGGCACACAGGAATTGCATCTAAATTTAGTTTAGTTTCATCACATGGGGAGCTGCTTCCCCTTCCACGGCCGCATCGAGACTGAGAGCTCCTGCTCCGAACGGTGCTTATATACACTCCTCCAAGTGGGCGGAGCCAGCGATTTGCGCTTGTTTCTTTGTGATCTCCGGAATAGGTAAGTATATTTTTTTTGTTTTGGGTAAGTATTATGGTTTTAATTAAGGTAAGTATTTTACTTTTAACTGCTTTTTTTGCTTTTTTTGTCCCAAATAATGCTTATTTGCAATTGTTTACATTCAATTTGATAGTATTATGGTTTTAATTAAGGTAAGTATTTTACTTTTAACTGCTTTTTTTGCTTTTTTTTGTCCCAAATAATGCTTATTTGCAATTGTTTACATTCAATTTGATAGGTATGCACATTTTTTTGTTTTGGGTGAGTATTGTGGTTTTATTTGAGGTAAGTATTTACTTTTAACTGCATTTTGGTCTCAAATAGTGCTTATTTGCCATTATTTTTTGTTCAAATTTGTGTTTACGTTCAGATTTTGACTTGTTTATTTTCAAATTTAACTTGCAGGTTGACGTTTTTGTCTTGTCGGTAAATGGGGTATTTTTTTGTTTTGGGTAAGTATTATGGTTTTAATTAAGGTAAGTATTTTACTTTTAACTGCTTTTTTTTGTCCCAAATAATGCTTATTTGCAATTGTTTACATTCAATTTGATAGGTATGCACATTTTTTGTTTTTGTTTTGGGTGAGTATTGTGGTTTTATTTGAGGTAAGTATTTACTTTTAACTGCCTTTTGGTCTCAAATAGTGCTTATTTGCCATTATTGTTCAAATTTGTGTTTACGTTCAGATTTTGACTTGTTTATTTTCAAATTTAACTTGCAGGTTGACGTTTTTGTCTTGTCGGGAAATGGGGTCAGGTTAGGGTTAGGGTTAGGGTTAGGGTTAAGGTTAGGGTTAGGGTTAGGGTTAGGATTAGGGTTAGGGTCGGGGGTTAGGTTAGGATGGGGGATAGGTTAGGATTAGGGCTGGGATAAGACCAGTTTAGGGGACAGCACACAGACGTAACAGGAGCTCGATGGAAACCGGAAACGTGGGGGGGGCGCACTGGAGGTGGCACAGGCGAGTTAGGATTAGGTAAAGAGTTCCTCCCCCGAAGGAGAGGAACAAAGGCACGGTCCTACCATCCTGGCCCGCACCCCACAACCAGCTCCAGAGCATCCTGCCCGTTGCGGCCGCACCCGCCATGCTGGCCAGGACCAATTAGGGCTTAATAAAGATCGTTTGTGACCTTGAACACGTGTTTGTGCTTATTGTAAGTTTGTTTCTTGATTGCACTTTACCTATCCGGTCGCCTTTGTTATATAATTAATAAGTGAGTCTCGATTTGGCATGTAAGATTGGCAGCTGCGCTTGCGTTCAACTAAATATTCGTACCTCGCACCTAATTCATCGACTCCCCTATCTGGGTGGAGCGAGAGCATCTTGCTCTGTGCGGCATCCATGCGCTCTCCTATTTTGGTAGAGCGTGGGTAAATTACTATTTGTTTCCAATTGGTTTTGTACCGGCGTCATTTTGCGCTAAGTTTTGTTCATCTGTGTGGCCATCGACAACGTTTCGGCACCTTTTGTGCCTTCTTCAGGTCTGGCACACAGGAATTGCATCTAAATTTAGTTTAGTTTCATCACATGGGGAGCTGCTTCCCCTTCCACGGCCGCATCGAGACTGAGAGCTCCTGCTCCGAACGGTGCTTATATACACTCCTCCAAGTGGGCGGAGCCAGCGATTTGCGCTTGTTTCTTTGTGATCTCCGGAATAGGTAAGTATATTTTTTTTGTTTTGGGTAAGTATTATGGTTTTAATTAAGGTAAGTATTTTACTTTTAACTGCTTTTTTTGCTTTTTTTGTCCCAAATAATGCTTATTTGCAATTGTTTACATTCAATTTGATAGTATTATGGTTTTAATTAAGGTAAGTATTTTACTTTTAACTGCTTTTTTTGCTTTTTTTTGTCCCAAATAATGCTTATTTGCAATTGTTTACATTCAATTTGATAGGTATGCACATTTTTTTGTTTTGGGTGAGTATTGTGGTTTTATTTGAGGTAAGTATTTACTTTTAACTGCATTTTGGTCTCAAATAGTGCTTATTTGCCATTATTTTTTGTTCAAATTTGTGTTTACGTTCAGATTTTGACTTGTTTATTTTCAAATTTAACTTGCAGGTTGACGTTTTTGTCTTGTCGGTAAATGGGGTATTTTTTTGTTTTGGGTAAGTATTATGGTTTTAATTAAGGTAAGTATTTTACTTTTAACTGCTTTTTTTTGTCCCAAATAATGCTTATTTGCAATTGTTTACATTCAATTTGATAGGTATGCACATTTTTTGTTTTTGTTTTGGGTGAGTATTGTGGTTTTATTTGAGGTAAGTATTTACTTTTAACTGCCTTTTGGTCTCAAATAGTGCTTATTTGCCATTATTGTTCAAATTTGTGTTTACGTTCAGATTTTGACTTGTTTATTTTCAAATTTAACTTGCAGGTTGACGTTTTTGTCTTGTCGGGAAATGGGGTCAGGTTAGGGTTAGGGTTAGGGTTAGGGTTAAGGTTAGGGTTAGGGTTAGGGTTAGGATTAGGGTTAGGGTCGGGGGTTAGGTTAGGATGGGGGATAGGTTAGGATTAGGGCTGGGATAAGACCAGTTTAGGGGACAGCACACAGACGTAACAGGAGCTCGATGGAAACCGGAAACGTGGGGGGGGCGCACTGGAGGTGGCACAGGCGAGTTAGGATTAGGTAAAGAGTTCCTCCCCCGAAGGAGAGGAACAAAGGCACGGTCCTACCATCCTGGCCCGCACCCCACAACCAGCTCCAGAGCATCCTGCCCGTTGCGGCCGCACCCGCCATGCTGGCCAGGACCAATTAGGGCTTAATAAAGATCGTTTGTGACCTTGAACACGTGTTTGTGCTTATTGTAAGTTTGTTTCTTGATTGCACTTTACCTATCCGGTCGCCTTTGTTATATAATTAATAAGTGAGTCTCGATTTGGCATGTAAGATTGGCAGCTGCGCTTGCGTTCAACTAAATATTCGTACCTCGCACCTAATTCATCGACTCCCCTATCTGGGTGGAGCGAGAGCATCTTGCTCTGTGCGGCATCCATGCGCTCTCCTATTTTGGTAGAGCGTGGGTAAATTACTATTTGTTTCCAATTGGTTTTGTACCGGCGTCATTTTGCGCTAAGTTTTGTTCATCTGTGTGGCCATCGACAACGTTTCGGCACCTTTTGTGCCTTCTTCAGGTCTGGCACACAGGAATTGCATCTAAATTTAGTTTAGTTTCATCACATGGGGAGCTGCTTCCCCTTCCACGGCCGCATCGAGACTGAGAGCTCCTGCTCCGAACGGTGCTTATATACACTCCTCCAAGTGGGCGGAGCCAGCGATTTGCGCTTGTTTCTTTGTGATCTCCGGAATAGGTAAGTATATTTTTTTTGTTTTGGGTAAGTATTATGGTTTTAATTAAGGTAAGTATTTTACTTTTAACTGCTTTTTTTGCTTTTTTTGTCCCAAATAATGCTTATTTGCAATTGTTTACATTCAATTTGATAGTATTATGGTTTTAATTAAGGTAAGTATTTTACTTTTAACTGCTTTTTTTGCTTTTTTTTGTCCCAAATAATGCTTATTTGCAATTGTTTACATTCAATTTGATAGGTATGCACATTTTTTTGTTTTGGGTGAGTATTGTGGTTTTATTTGAGGTAAGTATTTACTTTTAACTGCATTTTGGTCTCAAATAGTGCTTATTTGCCATTATTTTTTGTTCAAATTTGTGTTTACGTTCAGATTTTGACTTGTTTATTTTCAAATTTAACTTGCAGGTTGACGTTTTTGTCTTGTCGGTAAATGGGGTATTTTTTTGTTTTGGGTAAGTATTATGGTTTTAATTAAGGTAAGTATTTTACTTTTAACTGCTTTTTTTTGTCCCAAATAATGCTTATTTGCAATTGTTTACATTCAATTTGATAGGTATGCACATTTTTTGGTTAGGGTTAGGGTTAGGGTTAGGGTTAGGGTTAGGGTTAGGGTTAGGGTTAGGGTTAGGGTTAGGGTTAGGGGTTAGGGTTAGGGTTAGGGTTAGGGTTAGGGTTAGGGTTAGGGTTAGGGTTAGGGTTAGGGTTAGGGTTAGGGTTAGGGTTAGGGTTAGGGTTAGGGTTAGGGTTAGGGTTAGGGTTAGGGTTAGGGTTAGGGTTAGGGTTAGGGTTAGGGTTAGGGTTAGGGTTAGGGTTAGGGTTAGGGTTAGGGTTAGGGTTAGGGTTAGGGTTAGGGTTAGGGTTAGGGTTAGGGTTAGGGTTAGGGTTAGGGTTAGGGTTAGGGTTAGGGTTAGGGTTAGGGTTAGGGTTAGGGTTAGGGTTAGGGTTAGGGTTAGGGTTAGGGTTAGGGTTAGGGTTAGGGTTAGGGTTAGGGTTAGGGTTAGGGTTAGGGTTAGGGTTAGGGTTAGGGTTAGGGTTAGGGTTAGGGTTAGGGTTAGGGTTAGGGTTAGGGTTAGGGTTAGGGTTAGGGTTAGGGTTAGGGTTAGGGTTAGGGTTAGGGTTAGGGTTAGGGTTAGGGTTAGGGTTAGGGTTAGGGTTAGGGTTAGGGTTAGGGTTAGGGTTAGGGTTAGGGTTAGGGTTAGGGTTAGGGTTAGGGTTAGGGTTAGGGTTAGGGTTAGGGTTAGGGTTAGGGTTAGGGTTAGGGTTAGGGTTAGGGTTAGGGTTAGGGTTAGGGTTAGGGTTAGGGTTAGGGTTAGGGTTAGGGTTAGGGTTAGGGTTAGGGTTAGGGTTAGGGTTAGGGTTAGGGTTAGGGTTAGGGTTAGGGTTAGGGTTAGGGTTAGGGTTAGGGTTAGGGTTAGGGTTAGGGTTAGGGTTAGGGTTAGGGTTAGGGTTAGGGTTAGGGTTAGGGTTAGGGTTAGGGTTAGGGTTAGGGTTAGGGTTAGGGTTAGGGTTAGGGTTAGGGTTAGGGTTAGGGTTAGGGTTAGGGTTAGGGTTAGGGTTAGGGTTAGGGTTAGGGTTAGGGTTAGGGTTAGGGTTAGGGTTAGGGTTAGGGTTAGGGTTAGGGTTAGGGTTAGGGTTAGGGTTAGGGTTAGGGTTAGGGTTAGGGTTAGGGTTAGGGTTAGGGTTAGGGTTAGGGTTAGGGTTAGGGTTAGGGTTAGGGTTAGGGTTAGGGTTAGGGTTAGGGTTAGGGTTAGGGTTAGGGTTAGGGTTAGGGTTAGGGTTAGGGTTAGGGTTAGGGTTAGGGTTAGGGTTAGGGTTAGGGTTAGGGTTAGGGTTAGGGTTAGGGTTAGGGTTAGGGTTAGGGTTAGGGTTAGGGTTAGGGTTAGGGTTAGGGTTAGGGTTAGGGTTAGGGTTAGGGTTAGGGTTAGGGTTAGGGTTAGGGTTAGGGTTAGGGTTAGGGTTAGGGTTAGGGTTAGGGTTAGGGTTAGGGTTAGGGTTAGGGTTAGGGTTAGGGTTAGGGTTAGGGTTAGGGTTAGGGTTAGGGTTAGGGTTAGGGTTAGGGTTAGGGTTAGGGTTAGGGTTAGGGTTAGGGTTAGGGTTAGGGTTAGGGTTAGGGTTAGGGTTAGGGTTAGGGTTAGGGTTAGGGTTAGGGTTAGGGTTAGGGTTAGGGTTAGGGTTAGGGTTAGGGTTAGGGTTAGGGTTAGGGTTAGGGTTAGGGTTAGGGTTAGGGTTAGGGTTAGGGTTAGGGTTAGGGTTAGGGTTAGGGTTAGGGTTAGGGTTAGGGTTAGGGTTAGGGTTAGGGTTAGGGTTAGGGTTAGGGTTAGGGTTAGGGTTAGGGTTAGGGTTAGGGTTAGGGTTAGGGTTAGGGTTAGGGTTAGGGTTAGGGTTAGGGTTAGGGTTAGGGTTAGGGTTAGGGTTAGGGTTAGGGTTAGGGTTAGGGTTAGGGTTAGGGTTAGGGTTAGGGTTAGGGTTAGGGTTAGGGTTAGGGTTAGGGTTAGGGTTAGGGTTAGGGTTAGGGTTAGGGTTAGGGTTAGGGTTAGGGTTAGGGTTAGGGTTAGGGTTAGGGTTAGGGTTAGGGTTAGGGTTAGGGTTAGGGTTAGGGTTAGGGTTAGGGTTAGGGTTAGGGTTAGGGTTAGGGTTAGGGTTAGGGTTAGGGTTAGGGTTAGGGTTAGGGTTAGGGTTAGGGTTAGGGTTAGGGTTAGGGTTAGGGTTAGGGTTAGGGTTAGGGTTAGGGTTAGGGTTAGGGTTAGGGTTAGGGTTAGGGTTAGGGTTAGGGTTAGGGTTAGGGTTAGGGTTAGGGTTAGGGTTAGGGTTAGGGTTAGGGTTAGGGTTAGGGTTAGGGTTAGGGTTAGGGTTAGGGTTAGGGTTAGGGTTAGGGTTAGGGTTAGGGTTAGGGTTAGGGTTAGGGTTAGGGTTAGGGTTAGGGTTAGGGTTAGGGTTAGGGTTAGGGTTAGGGTTAGGGTTAGGGTTAGGGTTAGGGTTAGGGTTAGGGTTAGGGTTAGGGTTAGGGTTAGGGTTAGGGTTAGGGTTAGGGTTAGGGTTAGGGTTAGGGTTAGGGTTAGGGTTAGGGTTAGGGTTAGGGTTAGGGTTAGGGTTAGGGTTAGGGTTAGGGTTAGGGTTAGGGTTAGGGTTAGGGTTAGGGTTAGGGTTAGGGTTAGGGTTAGGGTTAGGGTTAGGGTTAGGGTTAGGGTTAGGGTTAGGGTTAGGGTTAGGGTTAGGGTTAGGGTTAGGGTTAGGGTTAGGGTTAGGGTTAGGGTTAGGGTTAGGGTTAGGGTTAGGGTTAGGGTTAGGGTTAGGGTTAGGGTTAGGGTTAGGGTTAGGGTTAGGGTTAGGGTTAGGGTTAGGGTTAGGGTTAGGGTTAGGGTTAGGGTTAGGGTTAGGGTTAGGGTTAGGGTTAGGGTTAGGGTTAGGGTTAGGGTTAGGGTTAGGGTTAGGGTTAGGGTTAGGGTTAGGGTTAGGGTTAGGGTTAGGGTTAGGGTTAGGGTTAGGGTTAGGGTTAGGGTTAGGGTTAGGGTTAGGGTTAGGGTTAGGGTTAGGGTTAGGGTTAGGGTTAGGGTTAGGGTTAGGGTTAGGGTTAGGGTTAGGGTTAGGGTTAGGGTTAGGGTTAGGGTTAGGGTTAGGGTTAGGGTTAGGGTTAGGGTTAGGGTTAGGGTTAGGGTTAGGGTTAGGGTTAGGGTTAGGGTTAGGGTTAGGGTTAGGGTTAGGGTTAGGGTTAGGGTTAGGGTTAGGGTTAGGGTTAGGGTTAGGGTTAGGGTTAGGGTTAGGGTTAGGGTTAGGGTTAGGGTTAGGGTTAGGGTTAGGGTTAGGGTTAGGGTTAGGGTTAGGGTTAGGGTTAGGGTTAGGGTTAGGGTTAGGGTTAGGGTTAGGGTTAGGGTTAGGGTTAGGGTTAGGGTTAGGGTTAGGGTTAGGGTTAGGGTTAGGGTTAGGGTTAGGGTTAGGGTTAGGGTTAGGGTTAGGGTTAGGGTTAGGGTTAGGGTTAGGGTTAGGGTTAGGGTTAGGGTTAGGGTTAGGGTTAGGGTTAGGGTTAGGGTTAGGGTTAGGGTTAGGGTTAGGGTTAGGGTTAGGGTTAGGGTTAGGGTTAGGGTTAGGGTTAGGGTTAGGGTTAGGGTTAGGGTTAGGGTTAGGGTTAGGGTTAGGGTTAGGGTTAGGGTTAGGGTTAGGGTTAGGGTTAGGGTTAGGGTTAGGGTTAGGGTTAGGGTTAGGGTTAGGGTTAGGGTTAGGGTTAGGGTTAGGGTTAGGGTTAGGGTTAGGGTTAGGGTTAGGGTTAGGGTTAGGGTTAGGGTTAGGGTTAGGGTTAGGGTTAGGGTTAGGGTTAGGGTTAGGGTTAGGGTTAGGGTTAGGGTTAGGGTTAGGGTTAGGGTTAGGGTTAGGGTTAGGGTTAGGGTTAGGGTTAGGGTTAGGGTTAGGGTTAGGGTTAGGGTTAGGGTTAGGGTTAGGGTTAGGGTTAGGGTTAGGGTTAGGGTTAGGGTTAGGGTTAGGGTTAGGGTTAGGGTTAGGGTTAGGGTTAGGGTTAGGGTTAGGGTTAGGGTTAGGGTTAGGGTTAGGGTTAGGGTTAGGGTTAGGGTTAGGGTTAGGGTTAGGGTTAGGGTTAGGGTTAGGGTTAGGGTTAGGGTTAGGGTTAGGGTTAGGGTTAGGGTTAGGGTTAGGGTTAGGGTTAGGGTTAGGGTTAGGGTTAGGGTTAGGGTTAGGGTTAGGGTTAGGGTTAGGGTTAGGGTTAGGGTTAGGGTTAGGGTTAGGGTTAGGGTTAGGGTTAGGGTTAGGGTTAGGGTTAGGGTTAGGGTTAGGGTTAGGGTTAGGGTTAGGGTTAGGGTTAGGGTTAGGGTTAGGGTTAGGGTTAGGGTTAGGGTTAGGGTTAGGGTTAGGGTTAGGGTTAGGGTTAGGGTTAGGGTTAGGGTTAGGGTTAGGGTTAGGGTTAGGGTTAGGGTTAGGGTTAGGGTTAGGGTTAGGGTTAGGGTTAGGGTTAGGGTTAGGGTTAGGGTTAGGGTTAGGGTTAGGGTTAGGGTTAGGGTTAGGGTTAGGGTTAGGGTTAGGGTTAGGGTTAGGGTTAGGGTTAGGGTTAGGGTTAGGGTTAGGGTTAGGGTTAGGGTTAGGGTTAGGGTTAGGGTTAGGGTTAGGGTTAGGGTTAGGGTTAGGGTTAGGGTTAGGGTTAGGGTTAGGGTTAGGGTTAGGGTTAGGGTTAGGGTTAGGGTTAGGGTTAGGGTTAGGGTTAGGGTTAGGGTTAGGGTTAGGGTTAGGGTTAGGGTTAGGGTTAGGGTTAGGGTTAGGGTTAGGGTTAGGGTTAGGGTTAGGGTTAGGGTTAGGGTTAGGGTTAGGGTTAGGGTTAGGGTTAGGGTTAGGGTTAGGGTTAGGGTTAGGGTTAGGGTTAGGGTTAGGGTTAGGGTTAGGGTTAGGGTTAGGGTTAGGGTTAGGGTTAGGGTTAGGGTTAGGGTTAGGGTTAGGGTTAGGGTTAGGGTTAGGGTTAGGGTTAGGGTTAGGGTTAGGGTTAGGGTTAGGGTTAGGGTTAGGGTTAGGGTTAGGGTTAGGGTTAGGGTTAGGGTTAGGGTTAGGGTTAGGGTTAGGGTTAGGGTTAGGGTTAGGGTTAGGGTTAGGGTTAGGGTTAGGGTTAGGGTTAGGGTTAGGGTTAGGGTTAGGGTTAGGGTTAGGGTTAGGGTTAGGGTTAGGGTTAGGGTTAGGGTTAGGGTTAGGGTTAGGGTTAGGGTTAGGGTTAGGGTTAGGGTTAGGGTTAGGGTTAGGGTTAGGGTTAGGGTTA